>NC_134364.1:125866080-126136080 GCF_048569485.1 Anomaloglossus baeobatrachus
ATGGGGCCGCTCGAGACGCTCGGATCCGGGCAGTTGCTGTGGCTCGAGTGGTAGCCGGATCCGGGGCCCGCGCAGCCTCCCGTCGCCCACGAGTGAAAAGTGGTTATTTATAGGGGATAGAGTCTTTGTCAGTGACGCCACCCGTGGGTTGCGGTGAGGAATCGTGACCAAAGCCAGGGGCCCTTTCTTCTGTACTTTCTGTCTGTCTTTCTTGTCTGGACTAGTCCGTTTCAAATGGCCTCCGGACCGGATCCCCTCTCTCAGCACCGGCGGGCTACAACCCTGCCCCGGTCTACCTCAGGTTCCCCGCGACCGGATCTCCGTCGCCTGTGGCTCTCACTGCCACCTAGTCAGCGTGGCTAGTTCAGTCGTCTAGTTGTCCGGGACTCCAATCCCAAGTACCACCCACTCCAGGGAGCTCAAACTCCCTCCTGTCATCTCTCCACTGACTACAGCTCAAACTGAAACTAAACTCTGCTCTGTCACTTCCTAAGCTCTTTTTGATCCCTCCCCTTGTCCTGGGGGTGGGGGGGGAGAGTGACTAGGCCTGATTGGCTGGTGTATATCTGTGTGGGGAATGTGTTGGTGCCAAAGAGGAGAATGGCCTGCATTTTGGTGGATTTGTGCAGGCTCTGTGACAACCTGATTTTGCCAGGGCGTCAGACTCGCTCTTGCTCAGTGAAATTGGATGGAGGTGTCTATGAACAGAAGTTTAAGTCTTGCAACAGATTCTCATTAGGATTTCAGTCTGAACTTTGACTGAGCCGTTCACACACATGAAAATCTAAACCATCCATTGTAGCTCTGCAAGATATTTAGGGTTGTTGTCCTGCTGGAAGGTGAGCCTACGCCCCAGTCTCAAGTCTTTTGCAGCCTCTAACAGGTTTTCCTCCAGGATTCCCCTGTATTTATCTCTATCCATCTTTCCATCAACTTTGACCAGCTTCCCTGCCCCTGCTGAAGAAAAGCCTCCCCACAGCAGGATGCAGCCACCACCATGTGTGACGGTGGTATGGTGTTTTCAGGATGATGTACAGTGTTAGTTTTCCACCACAGATAGCATTCTGCATTTAGCCTAAAATGTTCTGCTTTGTACGTCACAAGTTTCAGATTTATATTTTTAAAGTATTTAGAAAAAAACATGTATCACTTCTTTACACTTTACAAATACTCGTCCTTAGCGTTGGTACCGCATTAAATCCCAATAAAATACAGCGAGCCCTTGGATTACGAGCATAGTTCTTTCCGGGAATGTGCTTGTAATCCAAATCACTTGTACATCAAAGCAAATTTTCCCATAAGAAATAACTGAAATGCAGATGATTCGTTCCACAACCCAAAAATATTTACTGTATTCATATAAAATTATTACAGTAATACGAAATACTGTGCAGTATACATTACAGCCAGAGAGACCTACATATATATATATATATATATATATATATATATATATATATATATATATATATATATATATATGTATATATATATATATACAGCCTGTGCCTGCCCCACACGTATCGCAGATGCACAGGAAGTTAATAGCTACCTAAAGTTGGTTTAGTAGCGGCGTATCAAGTGTGGAGCACAGTAACCACGAAAAGGCTGGAAGTGAGGAAAAGACCGCGACTGATGGTTTATGCACATGCCCTAGAAGCGGTGAGTATTACTAGTACAGTAGTGTATCCCCGCAGGGAGGGAGGTAAAGTACTGTAGAGGTGTGGGGAGAGCTCACATGATGCTCGTATTGCAAAATCTTACTACTTTACCGAGTTACAATTTACAAGTAATATTGTTTGCTTGTCTTGCAAAAGGCTCTCAAACCAAGTTACTCTTCATCCAAGGTTCCATTTAATTTTGTGGGTGTAAGATGAAAAAATTGGAAAAAGTTTATCAGGTATGAATACTTTTTCAACGAACTGTGTGTCCCCAGCCAGCAGGACGTCCATCGGAAACGCAACATGCAGAGTGTACTGCCTCATTATCACCTCTAGGGGCACTAATTCTGACTGTGACCCATTATAGCTAGGGATGAGTGACCCCGAATGGTAAAGTTCTGGATTAGTACCGGATTCCTAGTGACCGGGGCATGGACTTTTCATGGAAGTCCGAGTTTGGGTACTGTTCAAATGCTGACTAATGATTGTTGAAAGGCTGCAATGTAGCCAGTCACCAAGCTTTTCAACATGGGGAAGATGCCTTTATGCTGCTGTGAACAAAATGTTAAAAAGATGAAATGAAGTCCCCCTATTTTTGGTAATGGTTTATGGGGTTGATTCCAGTTGTGAATTGACAGCTAGCAACAAGCCATGGGGTTAGTAATGGAGAGGCATCTACCAGACACCCCTATTATTAACCCAGTAAGTATAGAGTTAAAAACAAACACAGGATAAAATAGTTTATTTTAGTAAAGACCCTGGCGCCCCCTTATAGCCACAGTTCCCACCTCTGCACTCTGGTGCCCCCATACAGCCACAGTTCCCACGTCAGCACCCTGGTGCCCCCTTATAGCCACAGTTTCCACGTCAGCACCCTGGTGCCCCTATATATAACGACAGTTCCCACCTCAGCACCCTGATGACTCCATATAGCCACAGTTACCACCTCTGCACTCTGGTGCCCCCATATAGCCACAGTTTCCACGTCAGCACCCTGGTGCCCCCATATAGCCACAATTCCCACCTCAGCACCCTGGTGCCCCCATATGGCCACAATTCCCACCTCAGCACCCTGGTGCCCCCATATAGCCACAATTCCCACCTCAGCACCCTGGTGCCCCCATATAGCCACAATTCCCACCTCAGCACCCTGGTGCCCCCATATAGCCACAGTTCCCACCTCAGCACCCTGGTGCCCCCATATAGCCACAGTTCCCACCTCAGCACCCTGGTGCCCCCATATAGCCACAATCCCACCTCAGTACCCTGGTGCCCCCATATAGCCACAATCCCACCTCAGCACCCTGGTGCCCTTATATAGCCACAGTTCCCACCTCAGCACCCTGGTGCCCTTATATAGCCACAGTTCCCACCTCAGCACCCTGATGCCCTATATAGCCACAGTTCCCACCTCAGCACCCTGGTGCCCCAATATAGCCACAATCCCACCTCAGCACCCTGGTGCCCCCATATAGCCACAGTTCCCACCTCAGCACCCTGGTGCCCTATATAGCCACAGTTCCCACCTCAGCATCCTGGTGCCCTATATAGCCACAGTTCCCACCTCAGCACCCTGGTGCCCTATATAGCCACAGTTCCCACCTCAGCATCCTGGTGCCCCTATATAGCCACAATCCCACCTCAGCACCCTGGTGCCCCAATATAGCCACAGTTCCCACCTCAGCACCCTGGTGCCCCTATATAGCCACAGTTCCCACCTCAGCACCCTGGTGCCCCCATATAGCCACAGTTCCCACCTCAGCATCCTGGTGCCCCTATATAGCCACAATCCCACCTCAGCACCCTGGTGCCCCAATATAGCCACAGTTTCCACCTCAGCATCCTGGTGCCCCTATATAGCCACAGTTCCCACCTCAGCACCCTGGTGCCCCAATATAGCCACAGTTCCCACCTCAGCACCCTGGTGCCCCAATATAGCCACAGTTCCCACCTCAGCACCCTGGTGCCCCAATATAGCCACAGTTCCCACCTCAGCATCCTGGTGCCCCTATATAGCCACAGTTCCCACCTCAGCACCCTGGTGCCCTATATAGCCACAGTTCCCACCTCAGCACCCTGGTGCCCCCATATAGCCACAGTTCCCACCTCAGCATCCTGGTGCCCCTATATAGCCACAATCCCACCTCAGCACCCTGGTGCCCTATATAGCCACAATCCCACCTCAGCACCCTGGTGCCCCAATATAGCCACAGTTCCCACCTCAGCACCCTGGTGCCTCAATATAGCCACAGTTCCCACCTCAGCACCCTGGTGCCCCAATATAGCCACAGTTCCCACCTCAGCATCCTGGTGCCCCTATATAGCCACAGTTCCCACCTCAGCACCCTGGTGCCCTATATAGCCACAGTTCCCACCTCAGCACCCTGGTGCCCTATATAGCCACAGTTCCCACCTCAGCACCCTGGTGCCCCCATATAGCCACAGTTCCCACCTCAGCACCCTGGTGCCCCTATATAGCCACAATCCCACCTCAGCACCCTGGTGCCCTATATAGCCACAATCCCACCTCAGCACCCTGGTGCCCCAATATAGCCACAGTTCCCACCTCAGCACCCTGGTGCCCCAATATAGCCACAGTTCCCACCTCAGCACCCTGGTGCCCCAATATAGCCACAGTTACCACCTCAGCACCCTGGTGCCCCTATATAGCCACAGTTCCCACCTCAGCACCCTGGTGCCCCAATATAGCCACAGTTCCCACCTCAGCATCCTGGTGCCCCTATATAGCCACAGTTCCCACCTCAGCACCCTGGTGCCCTATATAGCCACAGTTCCCACCTCAGCACCCTGGTGCCCTATATAGCCACAGTTCCCACCTCAGCACCCTGGTGCCCCCATATAGCCACAGTTCCCACCTCAGCATCCTGGTGCCCCTATATAGCCACAATCCCACCTCAGCACTCTGGTGCCCTATATAGCCACAATCCCACCTCAGCACCCTGGTGCCCCAATATAGCCACAGTTCCCACCTCAGCACCCTGGTGCCTCAATATAGCCACAGTTCCCACCTCAGCACCCTGGTGCCCCAATATAGCCACAGTTCCCACCTCAGCATCCTGGTGCCCCTATATAGCCACAGTTCCCACCTCAGCACCCTGGTGCCCTATATAGCCACAGTTCCCACCTCAGCACCCTGGTGCCCTATATAGCCACAGTTCCCACCTCAGCACCCTGGTGCCCCCATATAGCCACAGTTCCCACCTCAGCACCCTGGTGCCCCTATATACCCACAATCCCACCTCAGCACCCTGGTGCCCTATATAGCCACAATCCCACCTCAGCACCCTGGTGCCCCAATATAGCCACAGTTCCCACCTCAGCACCCTGGTGCCCCAATATAGCCACAGTTCCCACCTCAGCACCCTGGTGCCCCAATATAGCCACAGTTCCCACCTCAGCACCCTGGTGCCCCTATATAGCCACAGTTCCCACCTCAGCACCCTGGTGCCCCAATATAGCCACAGTTCCCACCTCAGCATCCTGGTGCCCCTATATAGCCACAGTTCCCACCTCAGCACCCTGGTGCCCTATATAGCCACAGTTCCCACCTCAGCACCCTGGTGCCCCCATATAGCCACAGTTCCCACCTCAGCATCCTGGTGCCCCTATATACCCACAATCCCACCTCAGCACCCTGGTGCCCAATATAGCCACAATCCCACCTCAGCATCCTGGTGCCCCAATATAGCCACAGTTCCCACCTCAGCACCCTGGTGCCCCAATATAGCCACAGTTCCCACCTCAGCACCCTGGTGCCCCAATATAGCCACAGTTCCCACCTCAGCATCCTGGTTCCCCTATATAGCCACAGTTCCCACCTCAGCACCCTGGTGCCCCCATATAGCCACAGTTCCCACCTCAGCACCCTGGTGCCCCCATATAGCCACAGTTCCCACCTCAGCATCCTGGTGCTCTATATAGCCACAGTTCCCACCTCAGCACCCTGGTGCCCCCATATAGCCACAGTTCCCACCTCAGCATCCTGGTGCCCTATATAGCCACAGTTCCCACCTCAGCATCCTGGTGCCCCCATATAGCCACAGTTCCCACCTCAGCATCCTGGTGCCCTATATAGCCACAGTTCCCACCTCAGCATCCTGGTGCCCTATATAGCCACAGTTCCCACCTCAGCACCCTGGTGCCCCCATATAGCCACAGTTCCCACCTCAGCACCCTGGTGCCCCCATATAGCCACAGTTCCCACCTCAGCATCCTGGTGCCCTATATAGCCACAGTTCCCACCTCAGCATCCTGGTGCCCTATATAGCCACAGTTCCCACCTCAGCATCCTGGTGCCCCCATATAGCCACAGTTCCCACCTCAGCACCCTGGTCCCCCAATATAGCCACAGTTCCCACCTCAGCACCCTGGTCCCCCAATATAGCCACAGTTCCCACCTCAGCATCCTGGTGCCCCCATATAGCCACAGTTCCCACCTCAGCACCCTGGTGCCCCAATATAGCCACAGTTCCCACCTCAGCATCCTGGTGCCCCAATATAGCCACAGTTCCCACCTCAGCATCCTGGTTCCCCAATTTAGCCACAGTTCCCACCTCAGCACCCTGGTGCCCCAATATAGCCACAGTTCCCACCTCAGCACCCTGGTGCCCCAATATAGCCACAGTTCCCACCTCAGCATCCTGGTGCCCCTATATAGCCACAGTTCCCACCTCAGCACCCTGGTGCCCCCATATAGCCACAGTTCCCACCTCAGCACCCTGGTGCCCTATATAGCCACAGTTCCCACCTCAGCACCCTGGTGCTCTATATAGCCACAGTTCCCACCTCAGCACCCTGGTGCCCTATATAGCCACAGTTCCCACCTCAGCACCCTGGTGCCCTATATAGCCACAGTTCCCACCTCAGCACCCTGGTGCTCTATATAGCCACAGTTCCCACCTCAGCACCCTGGTGCCCCTATATAGCCACAGTTCCCACCTCAGCACCCTGGTGCCCTATATAGCCACAGTTCCCACCTCAGCACCCTGGTGCTCTATATAGCCACAGTTCCCACCTCAGCACCCTGGTGCCCCTATATAGCCACAGTTCCCACCTCAGCACCCTGGTGCCCTATATAGCCACAGTTCCCACCTCAGCACCCTGGTGCCCCCATATAGCCACAGTTCCCACCTCAGCACCCTGGTGCCCCCATATAGCCACAGTTCCCACCTCAGCACCCTGGTGCCCTATATAGCCACAATCCCACCTCAGCACCCTGGTGCCCCCATATAGCCACAATCCCACCTCAGCACCCTGGTGCCCCCATATAGCCACAGTTCCCACCTCAGCATCCTGGTGCTCTATGAAAGCTAAATATTACGATACAGATCACAGTTCACCAAGGGAATAACTATGTTGACTCCTTATGTGCTGCTTGGACAATGGGACATACGGATGGTCAAAGTGCGACTAATAGATAGCTTTTCACCTCTACACAGCATTTTACATTCCACATCTTTGCATGTCTAAGAACAGTATGAGATGTCCTGCCATATTGAACGATTTTAGGTTTTATATATAGTTCCCCTTTAAGTGAAATAAATTGCTGGTTAAAAGGCTTTACTGGAAGAGGGAGAGAAAGTTCATTCAATATGGACAGATCCGGCCAGATGGAGTTACCATGGGAACTACCTCAAAGTCCAAGACTTGTCTAATTATGTTCCCAGGAGGTATAAGGACAGCACATTCATTCACGCACAATTCTGTAAAATACCGCCGACCACACAAAATGCCATGAGAACCCACTTTGATTCTAGGAATGACCGGGGGCAGATTTACTTTTGTGCATCGGTTTTGCAGCTGTAAAAGTTTGGAGCGTCCTATTGCATACTTCTGCCATGCGTTACAGTGGTGCCATGTGTAACTTATGTCACTTGATAGACCATGTTGCCTGGAATGACAGCTGGCTAGGTGTACATGTACATACACTACAATTCAAAAGTTTAGGGTCACATTTTTTTTTCAATGAAGCTAACATTAAATTAAACAGAAATCCACTCTATACATTGTTAATGGGGTAAATGACTATTCTAGCTGCAAACGTCTGGCTTTTAATGCAATGTCTTCATAGGTGTATAGAGGCCCATTTCCAACAACCCCCACTCCAGTGTTCTAATGGTACGTTGTGTTTGCTGTGTTAGAAGGCTAATTGATGTTTAGAAATCCCTGGAAAACCCTTGTGCAAGTATGTTAGCACAGCTGAAAAGAGTTCTGCTGATTAGAGAAGCTATAAAACTGACCTTCCTTTGAGCTAGTTGAGAATCTGGAGCATTACGTTTGTTGGTTCCATTAAACACTCAAAATGGCCAGAAAAAGAGAACTTTCATGTGAAACTCAACAGTCTATTCTTGTTCTTAGAAATGAAGGATATTCCATGCGAGAAATTGTCAAAAATCTGAAGAATTCCTACAATGGTGTGTACTGCTTCCTTCAGAGGATAGCACAAACAGGCTGTAACCAGAGTAGAGGGAAGTGGAGGCCGCGCTGCACAACTGAGTAACAAGACAAGTACATTAGAGGCTCAAATTTGAGAAATCCACGCCTCACAGGTCCTCAACTGGCAGCTTCATTACATAGTACCCGCAAAACACCAGTGTCATTGTCTACAGTGAAGAGGCGACTCCGGGATGCCGGCCTTCAGGGCAGAGTAGCAAAGAAAACGGCATATCTGAGACTGACTAATAAAAGGAAAAGATTAATATGGGCAAAAGAACACAGACATTGGACAAAGGAAGATTGGAAAAAAGTGTTATGGACAGACAAATCGAAGTTTGAGGTGTTTGGATCACACAGAAGAACATTTGTGAGACGCAGAACTACTGAAAAGATGCTGGAAGAGTGCCTGACGCAATCTGTCAAGTATGGTGGAGGTAATGTGATGGTCTGGGGTTGCTTTGGTGCTGGTAAAGTGGGAGATTTGTACAAGGTAAAAGGGATATTGAATAAGGAAGGCTATCAATCCATTTTGCAACGCCATGCCATACCCTGTGGACAGCGCTTGATTGGAGCCAATTTCATCCTACAATAGGACAATGACCCAAAGCACAACTCCAAATTATGCATGAACTATTTAGGGAAGAAGCCGGCAGCTGGTATCTATCTGTAAGGCCCGTTTCACACGTCAGTGAAAAACACTGACGTTTTTCACTGGCGTGTAAAACACGCACATGTCCCTCCGTGTGCCGTGAATTACGGCACACGTGGGTTGTCTAAGTGCAATCCGGGCTCCGTTTTCCGTGGCCCATGATTGCACTTAGAAATCAACTCACCTGTGCGCGCTCCCGCTCTCCATGGTGCTGATCGCTCCCGCGGTGCAGCATCCGGCCGGCGCTGACCCCCGCAGCAGCTGCTTCCAGGTCGGCTGTGTCGTGCATCATGAATATGCGCGACAGTAATGAGCCGGCTCTGAAGCAGCAAGCAGAACGGGCTGCAGAGAGCGCCGCTGAAGCCGGGTGAGTAAAAATGTTTTTTATTTTAAAAGCACTTTTTTTCTGGCACGTGTTTCACGGACCACACCACTGCGTGGTCCGTGGGACATCAGTGATGCCAGAAAAAAATGGACATGTCTCCGTGCGGCAATCACGGACACGCGTGAACGCTGCACGGAGACATGGTCAGTGAAATATCACTGACGTGTGAGCATTCATTATAATGGGTCTGCGTATGTCAGTGATTCTGGTACGTTTAAAAAAAAGCACAAACGTACCAGAATCACTGACGTGTGAAAGGGGCCTAATGGAATGGCGCAGTCACCAGACCTCAACCCTATAGAGCTGTTGTGGCAGCAGCTTGACCATATGGTACCAAAAAGTGCCCATCAAGCCAATGCAACTTGTGGGGGGGGAAAGCATGGGGTGAAATATCTCCAGATTACCTCCGCAAATTAACAGCTGGAATGCCAAAGGTCTGCAAAGCTGGAATTGTGCAAAGGAGCGTTCTGTGCCGAAAGCAAAGTGTGAAGAGAAAGTTATTATTTCAAGTAAAAATCATTATTTCTGACCTCGTCACTGTCTGGATGATATTCTCTATTCATTATGCAACTCATCTGATAAATAAAAGTAGGATTATTCATGGAAAAGACAAAATTGTCTGGTGAGCCCAAACTTGTTAACTGTAGTGTATAAACTTTTTTTCCTTCCAACATCTCCAAAGTTGAGTTGAGTTACCCCAACACAGAGCAGAAGTCCATTCAATCCATGGTGGGTTGGGATGACATTTCCGTAATGTGTATCTTTACTGGGTGATTTACTTTCGCTCATCTTTGGCTCGCTATTGATTTCTGCAATTTTTCCATTAAAACTACGCACACCTCCAGAAATCCCAAAAGATGGTTTTAGGGGTCTGTCCAGCACAATTGGTATTTGTCATGCCTCGAGGATCGGTGGCCATGACATTAGCCTTGCACTACGGACGCAGATTTCTGCACATATGTCTGGATCCCCTTCTCATCTTGCTGCTGCCACGGTCCCGGTCCGGCTCCACTCTTGGCTGGAGGCCCCTGCAGGCAAAAGCAGATTTCCTCTCTGAGCATTAAACAATCCATTTAAGAAATTACCGCGTCTGTGCCCAATATTATTTACGACTCTCCTCGCAGCTTAGTCACCATTTACAGCCAGGAAAGGAGAAGAACATGAAATAAAATCAGCAGAATTATCTAATGGCGAGTCTCATAATGCCTCTACACAGACAGGACAAGAATAATGGGGTAAAATGAGAACCCCCCATGAGTGCCGAGGCATCCCCTCTGAGCCAGGATGGCTACCCGGATAATTGTGCTTACTGGCAGCTGGATGACAGACGCTTGTTCTGGTACTGGTCAAATTAACTTCTGGACATTGGCTTCTGAACATCTTTCTACAGATGGCTCCTAATACGTCCGGTCTGCCCCTTCTGTGAGCCCCTTCTGTGAGCCGCTTCTGTGAGCCGCTTCTGTGAGCCGCTTTGTGAGCCGCTACTGTGAGCCCCTTCTGTGAGCCGCTTCTGTGAGCCCCTTCTGTGAGCCGCTTCTGTGAGCCGCTTTGTGAGCCGCTACTGTGAGCCCCTTCTGTGAGCCGCTTCTGTGAGCCCCTTCTGTGAGCCGCTTCTGTGAGCCCCTTCTGTGAGCCGCTTCTGTGAGCCGCTTCTGTGAGCCCCTTCTGTGAGCCGCTTCTGTGAGCCGCTTCTGTGAGCCCCTTCTGTGAGCCGCTTCTGTGAGCCCCTTCTGTGAGCCGCTTCTGTGAGCCGCTTCTGTGAGCCGCTTCTGTGAGCCCCTTCTGTGAGCCGCTTCTGTGAGCCCCTTCTGTGAGCCGCTTCTGTGAGCCCCTTCTGTGAGCCGCTTCTGTGAGCCGCTTTGTGAGCCGCTACTGTGAGCCCCTTCTGTGAGCCGCTTCTGTGAGCCCCTTCTGTGAGCCGCTTCTGTGAGCCGCTTCTGTGAGCCCCTTCTGTGAGCCCCTTCTGTGAGCCGCTTCTGTGAGCCCCTTCTGTGAGCCGCTTCTGTGAGCCCCTTCTGTGAGCCGCTTCTGTGAGCCGCTTCTGTGAGCCGCTTCTGTGAGCCCCTTCTGTGAGCTGCTTCTGTGAGCCGCTTCTGTGAGCCCCTTCTGTGAGCCGCTTCTGTGAGCTGCTTCTGTGAGCCGCTTCTGTGAGCCCCTTCTGTGAGCCGCTTCTGTGAGCCGCTACTGTGAGCCGCTTCTGTGAGCCCTTTCTGTGAGCCGCTTCTGTGAGCCGCTTCTGTGAGCCCCTTCTGTGAGCCGCTTCTGTGAGCCCCTTCTGTGAGCCGCTTC
Organism: Anomaloglossus baeobatrachus; assembly: GCF_048569485.1. Lineage (NCBI taxonomy): Eukaryota > Metazoa > Chordata > Amphibia > Anura > Aromobatidae > Anomaloglossus > Anomaloglossus baeobatrachus. Next base: position 125,877,521 of record NC_134364.1, read on the forward strand.
TGTGAGCCCTTTCTGTGAGCCGCTTCTGTGAGCCGCTTCTGTGAGCCCCTTCTGTGAGCCGCTTCTGTGAGCCGCTTCTGTGAGCCGCTTCTGTGAGCCCCTTCTGTGAGCCCCTTCTGTGAGCCGCTTCTGTGAGCCCCTTCTGTGAGCCCCTTCTGTGAGCCCCTTCTGTGAGCCCCTTCTGTGAGCCGCTTCTGTGAGCCGCTTCTGTGAGCCGCTTCTGTGAGCCGCTTCTGTGAGCCTGCTCTTCTTACTATATGCTACCATAGTGTATGACTAAAGATCAATTCTGCATAAATTCAGGGGTGTGGGCGATTCACCCCCATATCACTCGCCCTCAACTCTCACGTTAGGAAGCCACTATATACTCAAATGTTTATAGACACTTAAAGTGAGTTTGTCTATTTCAGCAAAATCCCATTTTCTCGTAAGTGGTGAGAGATTGATCACTGTTGTTTTATTGTAGTCTGGTACAAGATTACAAGTTACGGAAAACCCGAGCTGTAACAAAAAAGAATCCTGCTTAATTAAAGATAACAGCAGGTGTCCTGCGGAGGAAAAGTGCAATCAATATCACTGGGAATATGAGCCCAGAAAATAATGTATCTAAGTCTCAAATTAAGTAAGAAGCTTCTCATAATTTCTCATCAGACTCCCAAGATGCATATCCTGGGGGCGAGGTACTCCTGGAGTCCTATACTCAGCGTTACCCTATGAAGAAGAATACTGTAAATTTACTAAAATATTGACCACTATATCAACCATGATTAAACTGCCCATTATATACAAGAATAAAGCTACTATAATACTTCCCCCTGTGTACAACAATACAACTACTATAATACTGCCCCCTATGTACAAGAATATAACTACTATAATACTGCTCCTATATACAAGAATACAACTACTATAATACTGCCCCTATGTAGAAGAATATAACTAATATAATACTGCTCCCTATGTACAAGAATACAACTACTATAATACTGCCCCTATGTACAAGAATACAACTACTATAATACTGCCCCTATGTACAAGAATATAACTACTATAATACTGCCCCCTATGTACAAGAATATAACTACTATAATACTGCTCCTATATACAAGAATACAACTACTATAATACTGCTCCCTATGTACAAGAATACAACTACTATAATACTGCCCCTATGTACAAGAATACAACTACTATAATACTGCCCCTATGTACAAGAATATAACTACTATAATACTGCCCCTATGTACAAGAATATAACTACTATAATACTGCTCCTATATACAAGAATACAACTACTATAATACTGCCCCTATGTACAAGAATACAACTACTATAATACTGCCCCTATGTACAAGAATATAACTACTATAATACTGCCCCCTATGTACAAGAATATAACTACTATAATACTGCTCCTATATACAAGAATACAACTACTATAATACTGCTCCCTATGTACAAGAATACAACTACTATAATACTGCCCCTATGTACAAGAATACAACTACTATAATACTGCCCCTATGTACAAGAATATAACTACTATAATACTGCCCCTATGTACAAGAATATAACTACTATAATACTGCTCCTATATACAAGAATACAACTACTATAATACTGCTCCCTATGTACAAGAATACAACTACTATAATACTGCCCCTATGTACAAGAATATAACTACTATAATACTGCCCCTATGTACAAGAATATAACTACTATAATACTGCCCCTATGTACAAGAATATAACTACTATAATACTGCTCCCTATGTACAAGAATATAACTACTATAATACTGCCCATTGGTCTCATCAGATACAGGATGGTTCCAGTAATACAGGTCCTTAGTTTGCTTGTCTTCAGCGAACTGTTTGTGGCTTTCTTGTGCGTCTTTAGAAGAAGCTTCCTTCTGGGTCGACAGCCATGCAAAGCAATGAGCTGCAGTGTGCGGCATTTGTTCTGAGCCCTGACAGGTGGACCCCTCTCCCCTGTAACTGTGACACCCTGGCAAAGCCAGGTTGTCACAGAAAGAGTTAATCCTCCTTGGTAACCTGATCCCACACCGATGCAGCAGGACAAACCACATCCCCCAGGGTAAGAGAAAAGCAGAGTGTTTGGAGAGGCAGACAGAAGAGGAGTCTGGAGTTGTAGCTCCCAGGCTGATGGTGAAGCGTGCTCCAAGAGGGCCGGGACAGGCTGTGAGTGAGGAAGGGGCCAGAGGTAGCCGGGCAGGGTAGTGGCCCCCCGGTACCTGGGTGACCCGGATCACTGCAGGGGAGTGTATTCCCCGTTCCCGGCTGAGGAGAAAGAGGAAGAGAGTGGAGAGAGAGGCACCTGACTGCAGGGAAAGAACAACAGGAGCTGCTGCACCGTGTGTGGGACGCTAACACCCCGTACCGAAGGCTGCGGACACCGGCAATTCCTAGTTACCAGTGACTCTGTGTGAAATACTTGTGAGTACCGCACCGCAGCACTGCGCCCTGCTTCCTGCTTACCCCATCACCGGGCCCCGGGACAACCAACCCCCTACCCACGGAGGGGAGAAATAACATCTAGCTGCTCCATATCATCACTCCCGGGATCCCCATCCAGAGCAGCGGTGGTGTTCCAATCATCACAACCGTGGGTGGCGTCACGGACAATATAAATCTCCCTTACCAAACCCCCCTTTTACTGTGGAGCCTGGGATCACAGACCGGGTCACGCCACCGTGATACCTGCAGAAGTGACCCTGTGGCCCGGATCTGAGTAACCCCTGGTCCCCGGGCGACACATAACCACTTCAGTATGCGGCTTTAGGTCTGGGCCCAGACAGGCGGACCCCCCACCCCTGTAACCTCTACAGTTTGCTGCGTATGATCACAGCATTGACAGGCAGACTCCCCCCCCACCCCTGTAACCTTTGTATTGTGCGGTGTATGGTCTGAGCTCTGGTAGGTGGACCCCCCACCCCTTTAATCTCTGCATTGTGCAGCGTATGGACTGAGCCCTGGCACACGGACCCCCACCTCTGTAACCTCTGCAGTGTGTGGTGTATAGTCTGAGCACTGACAGGCGGACCCCCCACCCCTGTAACCTCTGCAGCAATGCTGGCAGCACTCATATGTGTATTCTGAAAAAATGACTTCTGGACATGACGCTGCGCTCGTACACTCAGCTTCTGTGGTCGGCCATAGCGAGGCCTGTGCTCAGTGGATCCTGTCTGGTTACACCGCTGTATGGTCTTGGCCGCCGTGCTGCAGCTCAGGTTCAGGGCGGTGACAATCTTCTTATAGTCTCGGTCATCTTTATGTAGAGCAACAATTCTTTTTTTCAGATCCTCACAGAATTCTATGCCATGAGGAGCCATGCTGAGCTTCCAGTGACCAGTAGGAGAGAGTGTGTGATAGATAACACCAAATGTATCACCCCTGCCCCCATTCACACCTGAAACCTTGTAGAACTGAGTCATATGATACCAGGGCGGGAAACTGGCAAATTGGGCAGAATGTGGCCATTTTCACTTAGGGGTGTACTGACTTTTGTTGCCAGTGGTTTAGACATTACTGTGTATGATGAAAACATATAATAAAATATTTATAAAAATGTGAGGGGTGTATTCACTTTTGTGATATACTGTATTTATATATTTGTTATATAATTATTATAGTGGATGAATCATTATGAGTACGCCATCTTTATGGTGTTTTTTCTGCTCCCTGGAGTCTGGGTAAATAGCATCTGTTACTTGTGGAGACAGAATATTCCCTGGTGATGTTGTTTCGCTGTAACCTCAGCTTATTGACCAGTAACGTTTAATTTAACGTGTCCTGTCGGGCCTCTTATCCACTCACTTTTCTGCTATCACACAGTGCCGGTGACCGCCAAAGATACAATTATCTCCTGTCTCATTTCTGCGTGGAGAATCTAATATCCAGAAAGTGATTTTATGGTATAGCCAGGAGCAAAGAACACTACAGTCATGGCCAAAAGTTTTGAGAATGCTACAAATATTAATTTTTACAAAGTCTACTGCTTAAGTTTTTCTAATGGCAATTTGCATATACTCCAGAATGTCATAAAGAGTGATCAGCTTAACAGCAATTACTTGCAAAGTCAATATTGGCTAAGAAAATGAACTTTAACCCCCAAAACACACTTCAACATCATTGCATTCCTGCCTTAAAAGGAGCAGCTAACATTGTTTTAGTGATTGTTCCAGTAACACAGGTGTGGGTGTTGATGAGGACAGGGCTGGCGATCAATCAGTCATGATTAAGTAAGAATGACACCACTGGACACTTTAAAAGGAGGCTGGTGCTTGGTATCATTGTTTCTCTTCAGTTAACCATGGTTATCTCTAAAGAAACACGTGCAGCCATCATTGCTCTGCACAAAAATGGCCTAACAGGGAAGAGTATCGCAGCTACAAAGATTGCACCTCAGTCAACAATCTATCGCATCATCAAGAACTTCAAGGAGAGAGCTTCCATTGTTGCCAAAAAGGCTCCAGAGCGCCCAAGAAAGACCAGCAAATGCCAGGACCGTATCTTAAAACTGTTTCAGCTGCGGGATGGGACTACCAGCAGTGGCGAGCTAGCTCAGCAATGGCAGCAGGCTGGTGTGAGTGCTTCTGCACGCACTGTGAGGCGGAGACTGCTTGAGCAAGGCCTGGTTTCAAGGAGGGCAGCAAAGAAGCCACTTCTCTCCAGAAAAAACATCAGGGACCGACTGATATTCTGCAAAAGGTACAGGGAGTGGACTGCTGAGGACTGGGGTAAAGTAATTTTCTCAGATGAATCCCCTTTTCGATTGTTTGGGACATCTGGAAAACAGCTTATTAGGAGAAGAAGAGGTGAGCGCTAGCACCAGTCTTGTCTCATGCCAACTGTTAAGCATCCTGAAACCATTCATGTGTGGGGTTTCTTCTCAGCCAAGGGAATCGCACCACTCACAGTCTTGCCTAAAAACACAGCCATGAATAAAGAATGGGACCAGAATGTCCTCCAAGAGCAACTTCTCCCAACTGTCCAAGAGCAGTTTGGCGCCCAACAATGCCTTTTCCAGCATGATGGAGCACCTTGCCATAAAGCAAAGGGGATCACTAAATGGCTCATGGAACAAAACAGAGATTTTGGGTCCATGGCCTGGAAACTCCCCAAATCTTAATCCCATTGAGAACTTGTGGGCAATCATCAAGAGACGGGTGGACAAACAAAAACCAACAAATTCTGGCAAAATGCAAGCATTGCTTATGCAAGAATGGACCGCGATCAGTCAGGATTTGCTCCAGAAGATGATTGAGAACATGCCAGGGAGAATTGCAGAGGTCCTGAAGAAGAAGGGTCAACACTGCAAATACTGACTTGCTGCATTAACTCATTCTAACTGTCAATAGAACCTTCTGGTCTCATAATATGATTGCAATTATATTTCTGTATGTGATGTAAACATCAGAAAAACACAATTAAACACCAGAGGGCAACAGATCATGTGAAAATAGCATTCTGGTGTCATTCTCAAAACTTTTGGCCATGACTGTACACGCAGGTGAAGGTAAGGCTAAAATGATTTAATACATGTTTTCGTTATGTAAAGAAATCCAAGCATCTTAAAGGAGAATTCTAAACCACTTAAGGTAGGAATGTACAGTATGTGTTGAGGAGGGCCATTGGATGAAATACTTAATTAACCTCTTGACATATGGGATTGTGGGAAATATGTCCAATGAAATCGATTCTCCTTACAGAAGTCAGTTTTCAGATGATATAGTGTATGACACGCGCAAGGCAAGATGGCCCCCGATGACATCATAGACCCACCCATCAACATCACCGCAGATCTGCCCTGATGACGTCATAGACCCGCCCATCAGCAGCACCGCAGATCTGCCCCGATGACATCATAGACCCGCACATCAGCAGCACCACAGATCCGCTCCGATGATGTCATAGACCCACCCATCAGCAGCACCGCAGATCCGACCCGACGATGTCATAGACCCACCCATCAGCAGCACCACAGATCCGCCCCGATGACGTCATGGACCCACCCATCAACATCACCGTAGATCCGCCCCAATGACGTCATAGAACCGCCCATCAGCAGCACCGCAGATCCGCCCCGATGACGTCATAGAACCGCCCATCAGCGTCCCAGATCCGTCCATTGGTTAACTCATGGACTGTCCTACTGACCAATGGGCATATCCGAACATGCCTACACCCCTAGCCTACATAACATGTAGCATGACTAATAAATCGCTCTCAGTGCCATTTTTCTCTGATCAAGAAGAGATTTCACATCTGACTTTGTCCGGTGTTGATTTCTTTTAGGCATGCACTTGATCCACATGAATTAGGTCAGGAGCAGGCAACTCGTGAACATTTCCAAGAATTCACCCTAACACATGTGTTATTATATTGGTGACAACAGAAGTGATACAGCACACAAAGATCCCAAATCCTCTGATGGTTTAGATCGGTTGCCTCTGCCCTTTAAGTATCACTAGTAGTTTTGCTAAAAATTTACAAACGGATACGATGCATTTGTCTTTTTTGGGGGGGGGGGGGCACTAATCGGCAGGAGATAGCTCTCACTGGCATCTCCTCCAAGTCATCCACCCTGTATAGCAGAGCAACCTCATCTCGCAGATAGATCTCCACAGGGAGTCAAGCACTCCAAAATCTGCGGAATACAAGGTGAAGTGGCGCGGAGTGACATCAAGGAGAGCCTCTTCCACTGGTTCATCAAGTGGATAATTTGCCTTTTTTAATGCGCACACCTACACTGTATTATACAGGGGGGCCGGGGTCGGGTGGGAAATCCTGCGCCCCAGCCGTGCAGCTACAGGAGTGTGATCTCGGCAGGCTTGCTTTATACTCAAAGCTGTTTCAGAACAATCTAATACTAGAATTAGACGGAGGTATTTGTTCGAAAGTCTTTTATATAACGGTGGCATTGTGCACGATCGTGGGCGAGCGCGGTGCGGCGGGGGCCAATGCCTGCTCTGTTTTGTAAAAATGAAAAAGAACAGATTTGCAAACACCTCTCGCCCGCAAATGTGATTGATACTGGAACAGCTGGAAATGTGCGGATCACAGAGAAAGGCACGTTTATGAAGTTCCATGGGCCCAAGATAACAAGAAGAATTTAACACTTTTCTGTAGATAATCCTGCCCAGTGTTCTGTGAAAGAGTTCCTCCGACTTTGTATGTCAGGATAATACAGAGGAGAATTGTTACCATTTAGTCCATTAACATTTTTTATTAAATTAAATATTTTTATTGAAACTTTTCAAAAACACGTTTTATAACATCCCGGGGGGACGCAGTCCCCAAAGGCTCCCCCCTCCAGAAAATCCCCAACACAGAAGATAAGTGCAATAATATCCAATATATTCATCAATCCATTAACATTTAACACCAACTCCAAAAGGAAATGTTGCCTATCCATCAATAGTGCTTAGAGGTGACATCACTGAGAACACCTCCTATCCATCACCAGAGATCAGCGGTGACATCACTGAGAACACCACCTATCCATCACCAGAGATCAGCAGTGACATCACTGAGAACACCGCCTATCCATCACCAGAGATCAGCGGTGACATCACTGAGAACACCTCCTATCCATCACCAGAGATCAGCGGTGACATCACTGAGAACACCTCCTATCCATCACCAGAGATCAGCGGTGACATCACTGAGAACACCGCCTATCCATCACCAGAGATCAGCAGTGACATCACTGAGAACACCGCCTATCCATCACCAGAGATCAGCAGTGACATCACTGAGAACACCGCCTATCCATCACCAGAGATCAGCAGTGACATCACTGAGAACACCGCCTATCCATCACCAGAGATCAGCAGTGACATCACTGAGAACACCGCCTATCCATCACCAGAGATCAGCAGTGACATCACTGAGAACACCGCCTATCCATCACCAGAGATCAGCAGTGACATCACTGAGAACACCGCCTATCCATCACCAGAGATCAGCAGTGACATCACTGAGAACACCGCCTATCCATCACCAGAGATCAGCAGTGACATCACTGAGAACACCGCCTATCCATCACCAGAGATCAGAGGTGACATCACTGAGAACACCTCCTATCCATCACCAGAGATCAGCAGTGACACCACTGAGAACACCTCCTATCCATCACCAGAGATCAGCGGTGACATCACTGAGAACACCTCCTATCCATCACTAGAGATCAGCAGTGACATCACTGAGAACACCTCCTATCTATCACTAGAGATCAGCGGTGACATCACTGAGAACACCTCCTATCCATCACCAGAGATCAGCGGTGACATCACTGAGAACACCGCCTATCCATCACCAGAGATCAGCAGTGACATCACTGAGAACACCGCCTATCCATCACCAGAGATCAGCGGTGACATCACTGAGAACACCTCCTATCCATCACCAGAGATCAGCGGTGACATCACTGAGAACACCTCCTATCCATCACCAGAGATCAGCAGTGACATCACTGAGAACACCTCCTATCCATCACCAGAGATCAGCGGTGACATCACTGAGAACACCTCCTATCCATCACTAGAGATCAGCGGTGACATCACTGAGAACACCTCCTATCCATCACCAGAGATCAGCAGTGACATCACTGAGAACACCTCCTATCCATCACCAGAGATCAGCGGTGACATCACTGAGAACACCTCCTATCCATCACCAGAGATCAGCGGTGACATCACTGAGAACACCTCCTATCCATCACCAGAGATCAGCAGTGACATCACTGAGAACACCTCCTATCCATCACCAGAGATCAGCGGTGACATCACTGAGAACACCTCCTATCCATCACTAGAGATCAGCGGTGACATCACTGAGAACACCGCCTATCCATCACCAGAGATCAGCAGTGACATCACTGAGAACACCTCCTATCCATCACCAGAGATCAGCGGTGACATCACTGAGAACACCTCCTATCCATCACCAGAGATCAGCGGTGACATCACTGAGAACACCTCCTATCCATCACCAGAGATCAGCAGTGACATCACTGAGAACACCTCCTATCCATCACCAGAGATCAGCGGTGACATCACTGAGAACACCTCCTATCCATCACCAGAGATCAGCAGTGACATCACTGAGAACACCTCCTATCCATCACCAGAGATCAGCAGTGACATCACTGAGAACACCTCCTATCCATCACTAGAGATCAGCGGTGACATCACTGAGAACACCTCCTATCCATCACCAGAGATCAGCGGTGACATCACTGAGAACACCTCCTATCCATCACTAGAGATCAGCGGTGACATCACTGAGAACACCTTCTATCCATCACCAGAGATCAGCGGTGACATCACTGAGAACACCTCCTATCCATCACCAGAGATCAGCAGTGACATCACTGAGAACACCGCCTATCCATCACCAGAGATCAGAGGTGACATCACTGAGAACACCTCCTATCCATCACCAGAGATCAGCAGTGACACCACTGAGAACACCTCCTATCCATCACCAGAGATCAGCGGTGACATCACTGAGAACACCGCCTATCCATCACCAGAGATCAGCAGTGACATCACTGAGAACACCGCCTATCCATCACCAGAGATCAGCAGTGACATCACTGAGAACACCGCCTATCCATCACCAGAGATCAGCAGTGACATCACTGAGAACACCGCCTATCCATCACCAGAGATCAGCAGTGACATCACTGAGAACACCGCCTATCCATCACCAGAGATCAGCAGTGACATCACTGAGAACACCGCCTATCCATCACCAGAGATCAGCAGTGACATCACTGAGAACACCGCCTATCCATCACCAGAGATCAGCAGTGACATCACTGAGAACACCGCCTATCCATCACCAGAGATCAGCAGTGACATCACTGAGAACACCGCCTATCCATCACCAGAGATCAGAGGTGACATCACTGAGAACACCTCCTATCCATCACCAGAGATCAGCAGTGACACCACTGAGAACACCTCCTATCCATCACCAGAGATCAGCGGTGACATCACTGAGAACACCTCCTATCCATCACTAGAGATCAGCAGTGACATCACTGAGAACACCTCCTATCTATCACTAGAGATCAGCGGTGACATCACTGAGAACACCGCCTATCCATCACCAGAGATCAGCAGTGACATCACTGAGAACACCTCCTATCCATCACCAGAGATCAGCGGTGACATCACTGAGAACACCTCCTATCCATCACCAGAGATCAGCGGTGACATCACTGAGAACACCGCCTATCCATCACTTGAGATCAGCGGTGACATCATTGAGAACACCGCCTATCCATCACTAGAGATCAGCAGTGACATCACTGAGAACACCTCCTATCCATCACCAGAGATCAGCGGAGACATCACTGAGAACACCTCCTATCCATCACCAGAGATCAGCAGTGACATCACTGAGAACACCGCCTATCCATCACTAGAGATCAGCAGTGACATCACTGAGAACACCTCCTATCCATCACCAGAGATCAGCGGAGACATCACTGAGAACACCGCCTATCCATCACCAGAGATCAGCGGTGACATCACTGAGAACACCACCTATCCATCACCAGAGATCAGCGGTGACATCACTGAGAACACCACCTATCCATCACCAGAGATCAGCGGTGACATCACTGAGAACACAGCCTATCCATCACTAGAGATCAGCAGTGACATCACTGAGAACACCTTCTATCCATCACCAGAGATCAGTGGTGACATCACTGAGAACACAGCCTATCCATCACCAGAGATCAGCAGTGACATCACTGAGAACACCGCCTATCCATCACCAGAGATCAGCGGTGACATCACTGAGAACACCTCCTATCCATCACTAGAGATCAGCGGTGACATCACTGAGAACACCTCCTATCCATCACTAGAGATCAGTGGTGACATCACTGAGAACACCTCCTATCCATCACCGGAGATCAGCGGTGACATCACTGAGAACACCACCTATCCATCACCAGAGATCAGCAGTGACATCACTGAGAACACCGCCTATCCATCACCAGAGATCAGCGGTGACATCACTGAGAACACCTCCTATCCATCACCAGAGATCAGTGATGACATCACTGAGAACACCTCCTATCCATCACCAGAGATCAGCAGTGACATCACTGAGAACACCTCCTATCCATCACCAGAGATCAGCAGTGACATCACTGAGAACACCTCCTATCCATCACCAGAGATCAGCGGTGACATCACTGAGAACACCTCCTATCCATCACCAGAGATCAGTGGTGACATCACTGAGAACACCTCCTATCCATCACCAGAGATCAGCGGTGACATCACTGAGAACACCTCCTATCCATCACCAGATATCAGCGGTGACATCACTGAGAACACCTCCTATCCATCACCAGAGATCAGCGGTGACATCACTGAGAACACCTCCTATCCATCACCAGAGATCAGTGGTGACATCACTGAGAACACCGCCTATCCATCACCAGAGATCAGCAGTGACATCACTGAGAACACCGCCTATCCATCACCAGAGATCAGCAGTGACATCACTGAGAACACCGCCTATCCATCACCAGAGATCAGCGGTGACATCACTGATTGTTTATTCAATGTACTGGTATATAGGATCATACCCCGTCATGCTGACTAATTATATTATGAGCCTGCAGTCTATACCTACTTCCTGTTTTACACTCCGCAATAAGAGCTAAGTCTCGTGCACAAACAGATTATTCCTGATTCAGAAGCCTCTTCTTCGTATTACTATTGGGTACCCGGATGGTACATAATTCGGCCCCGCAGCCTGTTTATAGACGGATGAGATTGCTCCTAGCCAAATCTCATATTTGAATGTACTCATTTATCGACCCCAGAGATCAGTACAGCATGGGCTGAGCCCCCTCCCTGCTTACATATACCATGGGTGCTCATTAGGGGCGTATTTATTTACACAGGGGATGTCTGCCAGTTCTCAGTGTACTAAAACTTCTTGACAAACGCCCTGGACCCATCTCGCTCCTTTAAGATGAGGAGAATTTTCTAATCTATGTTTTGGCTTTATATCCAGTGGGGTAAATAAGTATTTGATACGCTGCCGATTTTGCAAATTTTCCCACCTATAAAGAATGGAGAGGTATGTTATGGTTATTGTAGGTACCTTCAACTGTGACAGACTGAATCCTCCCCCCAAAATAATCCAGAACATCACATTTTTAAATAATTAATTTGCATTTTATTGCATAGAATATTGAATATTGAAGTTTTTGATACAATAGAAAAACAACTTAATATTTGTAGAAACCTTTTGCAGTTACAGAGGTTAGACTTTCCGGTAGTTCTTGACCCAGTTTGCACACACTGCAGCAGGGGTTTTGGCGACTCCACCATACAGGTTTTCTCCAGATCTTTTTTCAGGGCTGTCACTGGACAAAATTGAGTTTCAACTTCCTCCACAGATTTTCTATTGGGTTCAAGGCAAAGCCACTCCAGGATCTTGAAAGGCTTCTTATGGAGCCACTCCATAGTTGCCCTGGACGTGTGTTTCTGGGAGACCCAGCCACAGCCCATCTTCAATGCTCTTACTGAGGGAAGGAGGTTGTCGGCCAAAATCTCGAGATACGTGACCTCATCCATTCTCTCTTCAATACGGTGCAGCCGTCCTGTCCCCTTTGCAGAAAAGCACCCCCAAAGTATGATGTTTCCACCCTCATCCTTCACAGTTTGGACGGTGTTCTTGGGGTTGTACTCATCCTTGTCCTTTCTCCAAACAAGGTGAGTGGAGTTGATACCAAAAAATTCTATTTTGGTCTCATCTGACCACATTACCTTCTCCCATGCCTCTTCTGCATCACCCAGATGGTCATTGGTGGACTTCAAACGGACCTGGACATGTGCTGGCGTGAGCAGAGGGGACCTTGTGTGACCTGCAGGATTTTAATCCATGACTGTGTAGTGTGTTACTAACTGTAATCTTTGAGACAGTGGTCCCAGCTCTCTTCAGGTCATTGACAAGCTCCTCCATTGTATTTCTGGGCTGATTCCTGACCTTTATCAGACTCATTCTTACCCCAAGTGGTGAGAGGTTGCATTTAACCGCAGACTAAGTAAGATTGACAGTCATCTTGTTTCTTCCATTTTCTAATAATTGTGCCAACAGTTGTTGCCTTCTCACCAAGCTGCTTGCCTATTGTCCTGTAGCCCATCCCAGCCTTGTGCAGGTCTACAATTTTGTCCTTGGTGTCCTTAGTCAGCTCTTTGGTCTTGGCCATGGTGGAGAGGTTGGAGTGTGATTGATTGAGTGTGTGGACAGGTGTGTCTTATACAGGTAATGAGTTCAAACAGGTGCAATTAACACTGGTGATAAGTGCAGAGGAGGAAAAAAAAAATAACAGCTCTGTCAGACCAGAATTCTTGGTTGGTAAGTGAAGATCAAATACTTATTTCATACAATAAAATGCTAATTAATAATTTAAAAATTATACGATGGGATGTTCTATGGGGGTTGGGTCTGTCTGTCACAGTTGAAGTGTACCTGCAATAAAAATTACAGACCTCTCCGTTTTTTGTAGGGGAGGAAACTTGTAAAACTGGAAGTGTATCAAATACTTATCTAAATAAACTGGAAGGGGGCCATGTTTTGCCTGTACATGAGAGCTGTTACGGTTGCTGTGGCACTGGAGTCTATGTCCAGATTTCTTGCTACTGCACATGTGCGAGTACTGGAGACTATGTCCAGATTTCTTGCTACTGCACATGTGCAAGCGCTGGAGACTAAGTCCTATCTTGGAGCCATTGCACATGTGCGGGTGACATCATCGCTGACACGAGGTCACATGTCTCTGACACCTTCTATGCCGATTGGCTGCTGGTCATGTGCTTGTGACACGTGGTCACATGTCTCTGACACCTTCTATGCCGATTGGTCGCTGGTCATGTGCTTGTGACGCTTTGCTCGGTGACAGGCCAGCGTGACGTCATTCCTGTCGTTCTGGCAGCGGGTTGGCTCTGGTGTCCTCCATCTTGGATGAGGCACAGAGTCTATATAAGACCCTGACACACGCCGCATGGTGCTCAGTCCTCTTGGTTCATACATGAGAGTAGACGCCCTGTGCACGTCCCTCTAGGCATCTCTCTGTCTATGTTAGGTGAGCGCTATCGGCAGGGTAGCGTTCTTAGACCTTACAGCTTCGGCTGCCGTCCGTATCTTTACCTCTTAGGGGAGCGGACATAGGCAGGTGCCTGAGGCACATGGTCTGGCTGGGCCTTGTGATTTTACTCGTAGGTGGACGTTGCCGCTAGGGTAACGTTCCTTATACTGCGTCTGGCAGTTGTTCGTATCCTCGCACACTAGGGGAGCGAACAGAGGTAGGAGCTTTGTGCGGCTTACGCTGCTGTCCGTCTCTTTTGCACCACCAGAAGAGCGGACCTAGGCAGGTGCCATATCTAGTGGTTCGTGTCCTTGCACACTAGTGGAGCGAACGCAGGTAGGAGCTTTGTGCGGCTTACGCTGCTGTCCGTCTCTTTTGCACCACTAGAAGAGCGGACCTAGGCAGGTGCCATATCTAGTGGTTCGTGTCCTCGCACACCAGTGGAGCGAACGCAGGTAGGAGCTTTGTGCGGCTTACGCTGCTGTCCGTCTCCTGGCACCACTAGAGGAACGGACCTAGGTAGGTGCCATTTCACACTCACTGCCTTTGTCTCTGTGATTATTAACAGAGACCATTCCACACACCCTCCAAGTAAGGGAGGAATTGCCTTATTTACTAATTATATTCCTCTGTGAGTTTAACAGAGGTATTGCACTCTGCCATAGTCTGCAGCAGAGTCTTTGCACGGTGGACCCTGACTGTCTGTTACTCCGTCAGGTTTTATTATCAGACAGCCCCCCGTAACAAGAGCATCTTTTTTTTTAGCAACCATCTCAAAGAGTTGTTTTTTTTTAGAAAATCCAGAGATGTGAGAATTATTTTAAAAGACTCCCAGGTTATACTAGCGGTACAAATGTAATTAGGTACAGAATGTACCCATGTTATACCATCATGCTTCATACAACTATATACAAGGATATGTATAATTTATACCATCTGTACATATATAACACTGGTCTACAAAAAAAATATAATTTGTGGCATGAACTTTAAGAACAGTTTTAGACTAATTTGAGGGCGCTGAATTCAAATCTGATCTTATAATTTCTCTATCACATCACGTTTTTGCGCAATAGGTATATATCCCATTTTCATTAATTCCATAAAAATATAAGTAGTGTATCAAAAGTGCCGGTTTATACGGTTCACTAAGGTAAATTTAGTTTTCATTTAGTCTCCCAATAAATGTGAGAATATCTTTGTTTTCTTTGAATATGCATAATTCCCATTTGTTATGATAAGAAAGTAAACTAACAGTTTTCAACGTACACAACAGCAGTGTGCAGGTACTGTTTTATTTATTGAAATTTTCAATTAATTTTGATATTTATTGTTTTTATCCTGCTGTTTTTCTGTTTTTTTGTTTGTACATCAATACCTAAGGTGTGGGGGGGGGGGCAGAAATTCAATGAACAACTCAGGTAGCTAACAACTTTTATCTTGTATTTCTCTGCCGGATGTTTTGCTGATCTAACAATGGCCTCTACATCTTGCAGAAGACAGTGCTCAAATGATCCAAATATTTTTTGTTACATCTGTGGAAACTTTACTGTGAAGACTCAGAGGCGCAACATTACTGACTTTGTTAAGAGGGTGTATTATGCGTACTTCAAAGTAAAACTTGGAGACCAAGACAAGCATTGGGCTCCTCACAAAGTGTGCAAAACCTGTTGAGAGCTTGAGATCAGGTCTCAAGGAAAGAATGCTAAACTTCAGTTTGGAGTTCCTATAGTTTGGAGAGAACCAAGCAATCATTTAGAAGACTGCTATTTCTGCCTTGTCGATGTAAAAGGTTTCAATAAGAAAAAACAGCAATATTTGCAATACCCGAGTATCCCTTCAGCTATTCGACCAGTTGCCCATAGTGAAGACATACCTGTTCCAAAATATACTGCGCTTCCAGAAAACGTTGACTCAGATCTCTCCTCACATTGTTATACTGATGAAGAAGACAGTCCAGATATTTTTCAGCCATGTGATGAAGATTGTGACAAACCAATTCTGTTTACTCAGTCTGCTTTGAATGATCTGGTTAGAGATCTTTATCTACCAAAAGAGTCTGCTGAACTATTGGCTTCAAGACTACAAGAGAATCGAATGTTGAAACCCGGAACAAGTGTCTCATTTTATCGTAAGAGGGAAGCAGAACTGCGCAAGTGCTTCCATTCAGATGGCCAGCTTGTCTATTGTACTGATGTTGAAGGGCTACTACTCTTTATGAGACTTCGAGCATATGATTCAAGGGATTGGAGGCTTTTTATTGATAGTTCCCAAATAAGTTTAAAATGTGTTCTGTTACACAATGGAAATAAATATGGCTCTGTACCAATAGGTCATTCTGTAAAACTTAAGAATATAAAAACATCAAGATTGTTCTAGAGAGGTTACAATATAATATAGTATTCATGGGTGGTTAATTTGTGTTGATTTGAAAATGGTTAACTTTCTTTTGGGTCTGCAAGGAGGGTACACAAAACACCCTTGTTTTCTGTGCTACTGGGACACTAGAGCTACAGCAGAGCATTGGGTGAAAACTGAATGGCCTCAGTGACAGAGTTTGGCATCTGGTGATAAGAAGGTCATCCATGATCCTCTAGTGGATAGGAAGAACATTGTCTGGGGAAAGACTGAACCCAAAGTGTGTTAAGAAGTCAGTGACAGGCAGTGGAGAAAGGGCCATGGTTTGGGGAATGTTTTCTGCGTCAGGAGTTGGACCTCTCATACATCTACATGGCAGAGTGAATGCAAGTGTGGATCAGAACCTTCTTCACAACACGAGGCTCCTTACTTGTGTCCATCACTCAATTCATCACTCAATCATCAGCAATTTTCATGCAGGACAATGTCCCCTGTCACACAGCAAAACGGGGAAAGCCAATCCTGGAAACAAAGAAATGGCCACAGCCCAGAGGCCTGATCTAAACCCAAGAGAAATCCTCTGGAAAATCCTTGATGACAAAGTTATGGCCAAGAAACCCACAATAGTCAAAGAACTGTGGAAGAGACTGGAAAAAGAGTGGACCAAAATCCCACCAGAGCCGTGTGAGAGACTAGTGATGTCCTGTGGCCGCAGATGTGCTGAAGTCATTCACAGCGACGGTCGGTGCACGTCCTACTGATTGTGACTGTTACCTGGAGAACATTCACTGATCATCTCTCTCTGTGCTACAGTCATTGCTGCTCTCTAATTATCAGCATCACGTTCTGAGCAAAATAAAGGTTTTATGCTGATAAACATTGGATTTTTTGGAAAATCCTGCTCTAGTGGCATGGTGCACCCCTTACAGGAAACCGGAGCATGGTCATCAATGGAGATTACATTATTTCTGAAAAAAAGCAAGTGATCAGACATTGTGCTCTAATTTTGGTCTCAAGCGTATTTACAGTATATACAGAAGATGCCCAGGTTATACCGGCTGTGCATATATAATTATATACAGGAGATGCCCAGGTTATACCGGCTGTGCATATATAATTATATACAGGAGATGCCCAGGTTATACCAGCTGTATATATATAATTATATACAGGAGATGCCCAGGTTATACCAGCTGTGCATATATAATTATATACAGGAGATGCCCAGGTTATACCAGCTGTGCATATATAATTATATACAGGAGATGCCCAGGTTATACCGGCTGTGCATATATAATTATATACAGGAGATGCCCAGGTTATACCAGCTGTGCATATATAATTATATACAGGAGATGCCCAGGTTATACCGGCTGTGCATATATAATTATATACAGGAGATGCCCAGGTTATACCAGCGGTACATATATAATTATATACAGGAGATACCCAGGTTATACCGGCTGTACATATATAATTATATACAGGAGATGCCCAGGTTATACCAGCTGTACATATATAATTATATACAGGAGATACCCAGGTTATACCGGCTGTACATATATAATTATATACAGGAGATGCCCAGGTTATACCAGCTGTACATATATAATTATATACAGGAGATACCCAGGTTATAGCGGCTGTACATATATAATTATATACAGGAGATGCCCAGGTTATACCAGCTGTACATATATAATTATATAAAGGAGATGTCCAGTTTATACCGGCTGTACATATATAATTATATACAGGAGATGCCCAGGTTATACCAGCTGTACATATATAATTATATACAGAAGATGCCCAGGTAATACCGGCTGTACATATTTAATTATATACAGGAGATGTCCAGGTTATACCGGCTGTACATATATAATTATATACAGGAGATGTCCAGGTTATCCCAGCTATACATGTATAATTATATACAGGAGATGCCCAGGTTATCCCAGCTATACATGTATAATTATATACAGGAGATGCCCAGGTTATCCCAGCTGTACATATATAATTATATACAAGAGATGCCCAGGTTATACCAGCTATACATGTATAATTATATACAGGAGATGCCCAGGTTATCCCAGCTGTACATATATAATTATATACAAGAGATGCCCAGGTTATACCGGCTGTACATATATAATTATATACAGGAGATTCCCAGGTTATACCAGGTGTACATATATAATTATATACAGGAGATACCCAGGTTATACCAGGTGTACATATATAATTATATACAGGAGATGCCCAGGTTATACCGGATGCACATATATAATTATATACAGGAGATACCCAGGTTATACCGGCTGTACATATATAATTATATACAAGAGATGCCCAGGTTATACCGGCTGTACATATATAATTATATACAGGAGATACCCAGGTTATACCAGCGGTACATATATAATTATATACAGGAGGTGCCCAGGTTATACCAGCTGTACATATATAATTATATACAGGAGATGCCCAGGTTATACCAGCTGTACATATATAATTATATACAGGAGGTGCCCAGGTTATACCAGCTGTACATTTATAATTATATACAGGAGGTGCCCAGGTTATACCAGCTGTACATATATAATTATATACAGGAGGTGCCCAGGTTATACCAGCTGTACATATATAATTATATACAGGAGGTGCCCAGGTTATACCGGCTGTACATATATAATTATATATAGGAGATGCCCAGGTTATACCAGCTGTACATATATAATTATATACAGGAGGTGCCCAGGTTATACCAGCTGTACATATATAATTATATATAGGAGATGCCCAGGTTATACCAGCTGTACAAATATAATTATATACAGGAGGTGCCCAGGTTATACCAGCTGTACATATATAATTATATACAGGAGATGCCCAGGTTATACCAGCTGTACATATATAATTATATACAGGAGGTGCCCAGGTTATACCAGCTGTACATATATAATTATATACAGGAGGTGCCCAGGTTATACCGGCTGTACATATATAATTATATACAGGAGATGCCCAGGTTATACCGGCTGTTCATATATCATTATATGCAGGAGGTGCCCAGGTTATACCAGCTGTACATATTTAATTATATACAGGAGATGCCCAGGTTATACCAGCTGTACATATATAATTATATACAGGAGATGCCCAGGTTATAGCAGCTGTACATATATAATTATATACAGGAGATGCCCAGGTTATAGCAGCTGTACATATATAATTATATACAGGAGATGCCCAGGTTATACCAGCTGTACATATATAATTATATACAGGAGATGCCCAGGTTATACCAGCTGTACATATATAATTATATACAGGAGATGTCCAGGTTATACCGGCTCTACATATATAATTATATACAGGAGATGTCCAGGTTATACCGGCTGTACATATATAATTATATACAGGAGGTGCCCAGGTTATACCGGCTGTACATATATAATTATATACAGGAGGTGCCCAGGTTATACCGGCTGTACATATATAATTATATACAGGAGGTGCCCAGGTTATACCGGCTGTACATATATAATTATATACAGGAGGTGCCCAGGTTATACCAGCTGTACATATATAATTATATACAGGAGGTGCCCAGGTTATACCGGCTGTACGTATATAATTATATACAGGAGATGCCCAGGTTATACCGGCTGTACGTATATAATTATATACAGGAGGTGCCCGGGTTATACCGGCTGTACATATATAATTATATACAGAAGATGCCCAGGTTATACCGGCTGTACATATATAATTATATACAGAAGATGCCCAGGTTATACCGGCTGTACATATATAATTATATACAGGAGATGCCCAGGTTATACCAGCTGTACATATATAATTATATACAGGAGATGTCCAGGTTATAGCAGCTGTACATGTATAATTATATACAGGAGGTGTCCAGGTTATAGCAGCTGTACATATATAATTATATACAGGAGATGCCCAGGTTATACGGGCTGTACATATATAATTATATACAGGAGATGTCCAGGTTATAGCAGCTGTACATATATAATTATATATAGGAGATGCCCAGGTTATACGGGCTGTACATATATAATTATATACAGGAGATGCCCAGGTTATAGCAGCTGTACATGTATAATTATATACAGGAGATGCCCAGGTTATACCAGCTGTACATATATAATTATATACAGGAGATGCCCAGGTTATACCAGCTGTACATATATAATTATATACAGGAGATGCCCAGGTTATACCGGCTGTACATATATAATTATATACAGGAGATGCCCAGGTTATACCAGCTGTACATATATAATTATATACAGGAGATGCCCGGGTTATACCGGCTGTACATATATGATTATATACAGGAGATGCCCAGGTTATACCGGCTGTACATATATAATTATATACAGGAGATGCCCAGGTTATACCGGCATGGTTCAGATTGTATGCAGAAGATGCTCAGATGATACTCCCTATCATGCTTTCTATCCCTATACACAAGGCCAGGGTTCGCAGCTGCCTCCCTCTGCACATACAGGAGAGGATGGGCCTGGTAGGAGTGAATAGCAGGTTGGCAGCAGACAGACGTGACAAACAATGTTTTTCTATATATAACCCCGTGCACAGCTGTGTGTGATTATTCATACTCTCCCTCTATGTGTTTGTATGCCACGTGACCCCCACCTGCCCATGCATAGAGGACACAAAATGCCGAGGTCGTGGTGCTGCGCCGGAGGGTGCATCTCAGCGGGTCACATTGTGGACTAAAAAGTCAAAATATTCATACAGAAATACTCCAAAGCCTGGATTCCAGCTCCTGCTGTGGTCCTGGGGCACAGATTTAGGGCCAGTTACAGGGGCCACATTGCGTTCACATCCAGAATAAAGGTTTCTTGATAGGTTTGAGTAACGCCTATGTGTCACCAAAGCTAAAGAGAGGATAAAAAACACCTAAAAATACTGCGGGGGCGACATGGGGCAGATTTATGGGCATATTCAGGACTAACAGGCGACTGGGGATTATAGTACAATATACAGTATAGTACAATAGTGGCAGAATGGAGAATGCATTATATATCAGACAAGGAGACCAGGGACAGTCTACAATGCAAGAGTGGGATAGGGGCAGGGAGAATAAGGACATGGAGATTAATACCAGGAATTAGAGGATAGATAGAACTGTAAAGGGGAAGATTTACATGTTTGATACATGAGAACATAAAAGAAAACCCAAGGCAAACATTACAGGACTAGTAAAGGTGCTAAAGGGCAAGGAATAAAGAACTAGGAACTGTGATGATGAATGAGGATTAGAGAACAAGTAAACTGCATGCGTATAGGACAAGGAATATCCACATGACAAGGATGAGGACTGTAGGTCTAGTACAGGTGGTGATGAGGAACTTAGGACCTATATACAGTAGGTAGTCATGCACAAGTGTCGCGGGCGGGGAGGGGTACGCTGCGCTCACCACGCTCGGGTCCGGCGCTGCTGCTGCTTCGCTTGCTGCTCGGTGGCTCAAGCGGTGGGCCGGATCCCGGGGACTCGAGCGGCGCTCCTCGCCCGTGAGTGAAAAGGGGAATGGTTTTGGGGATTTATTGTCCGTGACGCCACCCACGGTTGTGGTGAGGTTGTGACACTACCGCTGCTCTGGACGGGAATCCCGGGAGCGATGACAGGGAGCAGCTTGGATGTTGTTTTCTCCCTCCGTGGGTAGGGGGGTTGGTTGTCCCGGGGCCCGGTGAGGGAGGGATGGCATGCGGGTTACGGGGCCTGGTGAGGTGCAGGGTTGCGGGGGCAGCGCGGTGCCGCACGGCACGGTGGTACTCACTCAGCCAATGACGAATGCAAAGTCTCCGGTAAAACAAACGGCTGGATGGACGGGTCCCACAGACGGCTGCGGTTGTTCTTCTCCCGGTAGGTTGGTGGTGACTGCCTTTCCCTGCACCTGTGTTATGTTCTCGGTTCTGGTGGCTTCCCACCGGTAACCCGCTCCCCAGCTCGGATGGAGGCTGGGGGAGCCCCTTTTGCCCGCAGGCTCTGGCCCTGGGAACTGTAGCCTTGGCGGTGACTGTATTTCCCTTCACGGTTTGAGCTGTTGCCTTCAATCGGGTCTTGACTGCTGGGAAACCCCGGAGGTTCCCTTCGCTAATGGATTTGACCGGTTTTACGTCGACTCCTAGCCTGGTCGGGGTCCGTAGGCCCTGCCGAATGGTGCTGGCTTCTCTTCGCTCCCCGATCCGGTACCGGCGGGCCACCGCCTGTCCCCGATTCTTACGGTTCACGTCAATCAGCCTCTCCTGCAGACGGTCACCACCGTCTGCCAACCTTGCTGTATGTGCCCGGGCCACGCACCCAGACACGGTCAGTCTCCTCCACTGCCACTTCACTCCTCCAACTCCCAAACTGATCTGCTTTCCTTTTCCCGCCTCCAGGACTGTGAACTCCTCGGTGGGTGGGGCCAACCGCCTGGCTCCACCCCCTGGTGTGGACATCAGCCCCTGGAGGGAGGCAACAAGGATTTTTGCTTGACCTCGATGTGCCTAGCCGGGGTGTGGGGTGTGTTGTTGCAGTACCTGTGACGTCCTGGCTTGTCTAGGGCGTCAGATTCCTCCTTAGTAAAATGCAGACCGTCCGCGGGCTGCCCGTCCATCAGCGGTTTTATTTTTGTTAACGGCAAAGATAGAAATACGGTAAAACATGTAAAAACATCACAAACATTTTATAACGGTACGGCTTCCGCTCTTCTCCCACCCAAACAACCTGGCCCTGATGCTGCCCCTAAGAAGTGGGCAGCACCCCTTGACCCCAGTCCAGAACCAAGCTGCCCGAGCGGGTACGGTCTCTTTCAGGGGACCCGCGTCCATGGGGACCCCTGAACCCCCGGAGGATCGCCACCGGTTATGGTAGTGGCGGGCCTGGGCCATCCGTTTCCTCCAGGCCCATCCTCCGAAATCAGCCTCTCCGGAGGCGGGTAACGGTTTCAAGCCAACAATTATTTACATCCCACTAAGTTTGTGGTTGCCCTGCCAGTTCTCGAGCTTGTCCGTAAGAAGTCCCTTACACAACGGTTGCAGAAAGTCCCTACGGGGACTAGTTGCCGGCAACGGCCGGTTCAAGCAAAGTTCCAATCAGGTGACATCTTCTGTTAATTCACTTATCATTCAACTTTTAATACGGTGCTGATGGTCCCAACGGGGACAACTGCCGGCAACGGTGGACCGCTGACTCATTTCTAATCCACGGTGTCGGCCGGAGGAGGGGGTTGGGCTGGTACTTGGGCCTCCTGACTGCCCCCTCAGCTTAGCGTCCAGGGCAATCCAACCCCTTTCCCCGCAATGCCTAGTGTATTGGACCAAATCCCCCGGCATCAGGTTGCGGCCCGGGTGGTCCTCCGGCAGGTGGGCGTTGACGTCCCGTCGGGCTATAAAGACTTCGGCCTCCAGGCCCGGTTCATATATAAATCCGTACCCTCGACGGACGTCAAACCTCCTCACCTGCCCCTCATAGATTGGGCCCCGTACGCGGAAGGTAGCCTGGCGGAGGCTCTCTTTCTCCCGAATCGTGCGGGCGACCAGCTCCGCCTTCCTCCTCTCCCTTTCTGCAATTTCCTGGCCCAGCGGGGTCTGTTCCCTGTCCCAGTAAGGGGCTACGGTGGGCCCCTGCGCACGTATAGGGCCCCGCGAAACCTCCTTCACGCTGGCCACTGCCAGTGTTCTGGGCGGCAGGTCCCGCGGTGTCATGGCCTGGGGTGCTGCCCTTACAGCGGCGACCCGGCGCGGCCTCAGCCGAGGCATGGGAAACGGGTACAGGGGTCCTCTCTCGCTGAGCCTCCGCCTCCTCCTGCACGAGACGGGCTGCCGGGGGTGGTACGGGGTCAGGCACGGTCACAGGTGCCTCCGGTGGACCTTCGCTAACGGGCTTAGCCATTGGCTTCTTCCACGGAAGCGGTTCCGGGCGGTCACGGACTTCTGCTGCAGACCGGTCTGCCGGGGCGGATTGGCAGGGTACCGCTACCGATTGTGGTGGTAACGGGCCTAGTGACGGGGCAGCAGCAGCCAATACGAGTGGCGGGGGGAGGAAGCAGGGCGAGCGGGTGTAGACCGGGCCCCTCGGCCGCGATGACCAACCCGCTAGGGGTACGGGGGCGTGGGTCACCTACCCGCTCTTCCAGAACTCTCTCCACCTCGCGTCTCCGTATGGCCGCCACCACCTCCGCCATGTCGGCCTCCCCACTCCTCCAAGAGGAGCTGCACCCAGATCTGCAGCCGTTGTTGTAGCTGGGCGGTCCGGACCTCCACCCACGCCGCGGTCCCGGGCGCGGGGGCTACGGTGCTGCGGGACGGTTGGTACATCGCTGCGGCGGCCTCTTCCAGGAACCAAAAGATGGCCACAGGGTCCTGGCGTCCCTGCTTTTATAGCCGCAAGCTACATGTGGCCAGTCACCATCCGTCCCCCTTAGTCTTTTTCCGGCTCCTCCTCTACAGGGGCGGGGTTTTGGTTTTCGCACCTCCACTGCTCGAGGAGACGCTCGAGCGGGGACTTTTCGCGCCCAAAATGGCGGCTTCTCAAAATTTTTGGCCGGACACCTCCAGCGGTCACAAGGCGCACCTCTACCAGACGGCAGAGCGGTAAGATCCTGTTCATGACGCCAAGTTGTCGCGGGCGGGGAGATGACGCTGCGCTCACCACGCTCGGGTCCGGCGCTGCTGCTGCTTCGCTTGCTGCTCGGTGGCTCGAGCGGTGGGCCGGATCCCGGGGACTCGAGCGGCGCTCCTCGCCCGTGAGTGAAAAGGGGAATGGTTTTGGGGATTTATTGTCCGTGACGCCACCCACGGTTGTGGTGAGGTTGTGACACCACCGCTGCTCTGGACGGGGATCCCGGGAATGATGACAGGGAGCAGCTTGGATGTTGTTTTCTCCCTCCGTGGGTAGGGGGGTTGGTTGTCCCGGGGCCCGGTGAGGGAGGGATGGCAGGCGGGTTACAGGGCCTGGTGAGGTGCAGGGTCGCGGGGGGCAGCGCGGTGCCGCACGGCACGGTGGTACTCACTCAGCCAATGACGAATGCAAAGTCTCCGATAAAACAAACGGCTGGATGGACGGCTCCCACAGACGGCTGCGGTTGTTCTTCTCCCGATAGGTTGGTGGTGACTGTCTTTCCCTGCACCTGTGTTATGTTCTCGGTTCTGGTGGCTTCCCACCGGTAACCCGCTCCCCAGCTTGGATGGATGCTGGGGGAGCCCCTTTTGCCCGCAGGCTCTGGCCCTGGGAACTGTAGCCTTGGCGGTGACTGTATTTCCCTTCACGGTTTGAGCTGTTGCCTTCAATCGGGTCTTGACTGCTGGGAAACCCCGGAGGTTCCCTTCGCTAACGGATTTGACTGGTTT
Source organism: Anomaloglossus baeobatrachus (assembly GCF_048569485.1). Taxonomy (NCBI): domain Eukaryota; kingdom Metazoa; phylum Chordata; class Amphibia; order Anura; family Aromobatidae; genus Anomaloglossus; species Anomaloglossus baeobatrachus. The sequence goes on from NC_134364.1 coordinate 125,903,422, forward strand.
TACGGCGACTCCTAGCCTGGTCGGGGTCCGTAAGCCCTGCCAAATGGTGCTGGCTTCTCTTTGCTCCCCGATCCGGTACCGGCGGGCCACCGCCCGTCCCCGGTCCTTACGGTTCACGTCAATCAGCCTCTCCTGCAGACGGTCACCACCGTCTGCCAACCTTGCTGTATGTGCCCGGGCCACGCACCCGGACACGGTCAGTCTCCTCCACTGCCACTTCACTCCTCCAACTCCCAAACTGATCTGCCTTCCTTTTCCCGCCTCCAGGACTGTGAACTCCTCGGTGGGTGGGGCCAACCGCCTGGCTCCACCCCCTGGTGTGGACATCAGCCCCTGGAGGGAGGCAACAAGGATTTTTGTTTGACCTCGATGTGCCTAGCCGGGGTGTGGGGTGTGTTGTTGCAGTACCTGTGACGTCCTGGCTTGTCCAGGGGCATGGAATATAGGACTAGTACAAGCAGTGAGGGGCATGGAATATAGGACTAGTACAAGCTGTGAGGGGCATGGAATATAGGACTAGTACAAGCTGTGAGAGGCATGGAATATAGGACTAGTACAAGTTGTGAGAGGCATGGAATATAGGACTAGTACAAGCTGTGAGGGACATGGAATATAGGACTAGTACAAGCTGTGAGGGGCATGGAATATAGGACTAGTACAAGCTGTGAGAGGCATGGAATATAGGACTAGTACAAGCAGTGAGGGGCATGGAATATAGGACTAGTACAAGCAGTGAGGGGCATAGAATATAGGACTAGTACAAGCTGTGAGGGGCATGGAATATAGGACTAGTACAAGCAGTGAGGGGCATGTAATATAGGACTAGTACGAGCAGTGAGGGGCATGGAATATAGGACTAGTACAAGCTGTGGGGGGCATGAAATATAGGACTAGTACAAGCAGTGAGGGGCATGGAATATAGGACTAGTACAAGCTGTGGGGGGCATGGAATATAGGACTAGTACAAGCAGTGAGGGGCATGGAATATAGGACTAGTACAAGCTGTGGGGGGCATGGAATATAGGACTAGTACAAGCAGTGAGGGGCATGGGATATAGGACTAGTACAAGCTGTGAGGGGCATGGAATATAGGATTAGTACAAGCTGTGAGAGGCATGGAATATAGGACTAGTACAAGCAGTGAGGGGCATGGAATATAGGACTAGTACAAGCTGTGAGAGGCATGGAATATAGGACTAGTACAAGCAGTGAGGGGCATGGAATATAGGACTAGTACAAGCAGTGAGGGGCATGGAATATAGGACTAGTACAAGCAGTGAGGGGCATGGAATATAGGACTAGTACAAGCAGTGAGGGGCATGGAATATAGGACTAGTACAAGCTGTGGGGGGCATGGAATATAGGACTAGTACAAGCAGTGAGGGGCATGGAATATAGGACTAGTACAAGCAGTGAGGGGGGCATGGAATATAGGACTAGTACAAGCAGTGAGGGGCATGGAATATAGGACTAGTACAAGCAGTGAGGGGCATGGAATATAGGACTAGTACAAGCAGTGAGGGGCATGGAATATAGGACTAGTACAAGCTGTGAGGGGCATGGAATATGGGACTAGTACAAGCAGTGAGGGGCATGGAATATAGGACTAGTACAAGCAGTGAGGGGCATGGAATATAGGACTAGTACAAGCAGTGAGGGGCATGGAATATAGGACTAGTACAAGCTGTGAGGGGCATGGAATATAGGACTAGTACAAGCAGTGAGGGGCATGGAATATAGGACTAGTACAAGCTGTGAGAGGCATGGAATATAGGACTAGTACAAGCAGTGAGGGGCATGGAATATAGGACTAGTACAAGCTGTGAGGGGCATGGAATATAGGACTAGTACAAGCTGTGAGGGGCATGGAATATAGGACTAGTACAAGCAGTGAGGGGCATGGAATATAGGACTAGTACAAGCAGTGAGGGGCATGGAATATAGGACTAGTACAAGCTGTGAGGGGCATGGAATATAGGACTAGTACAAGCTGTGAGGGGCATGGGATATAGGACTAGTACAAGCTGTGAGGGGCATGGAATATAGGATTAGTACAAGCTGTGAGGGGCATGGAATATAGGACTAGTACAAGCAGTGAGGGGCATGGAATATAGGACTAGTACAATCTGTGAGGGGCATGGAATATAGGACTAGTACAAGCAGTGAGGGGCATGGAATATAGGACTAGTACAAGCTGTGAGAGGCATGGAATATAGGACTAGTACAAGCAGTGAGGGGCATGGAATATAGGACTAGTACAAGCTGTGAGAGGCATGGAATATAGGACTAGTACAAGCAGTGAGGGGCATGGAATATAGGACTAGTACAAGGGGTGAGGGGCATGGAATATAGGACTAGTACAAGCTGTGAGAGGCATGGAATATAGGACTAGTACAATCTGTGAGGGGCATGGAATATAGGACTAGTACAAGCTGTGAGGGGCATGGAATATAGGACTAGTACAAGCTGTGAGAGGCATGGAATATAGGACTAGTACAAGCAGTGAGGGGCATGGAATATAGGACTAGTACAAGCAGTGAGGGGCATGGAATATAGGACTAGTACAAGCAGTGAGGGGCATGGAATATAGGACTAGTACAAGCTGTGAGGGGCATGGAATATAGGACTAGTACAAGCTGTGAGGGACATGGAATATAGGACTAGGACAAGCTGTGAGAGGCATGGAATATAGGACTAGTACAAGCTGTGAGGGGCATGGAATATAGGACTAGTACAAGCAGTGAGGGGCATGGAATATAGGACTAGTACAAGCTGTGAGAGGCATGGAATATAGGACTAGTACAAGCAGTGAGGGGCATGGAATATAGGACTAGTACAAGCTGTGAGGGGCATGGAATATAGGACTAGTACAAGCTGTGAGAGGCATGGAATATAGGATTAGTACAAGCTGTGAGGGGCATGGAATATAGGACTAGTACAAGCAGTGAGGGGCATGGAATATAGGACTAGTACAAGCTGTGAGAGGCATGGAATATAGGACTAGTACAAGCTGTGAGGGACATGGAATATAGGACTAGTACAAGCTGTGAGGGGCATGGAATATAGGACTAGTACAAGCTGTGAGGGACATGGAATATAGGACTAGGACAAGCTGTGAGAGGCATGGAATAAAGGACTAGTACAAGCTGTGAGGGGCATGGAATATAGGACTAGTACAAGCAGTGAGGGGCATGGAATATAGGACTAGTACAAGCTGTGAGGGGCATGGAATATAGGACTAGTACAAGCTGTGAGAGGCATGGAATATAGGACTAGTACAAGTAGTGAGGGGTATGGAATATAGGACTAGTACAAGCTGTGAGGGGCATGGAATATAGGACTAGTACAAGCTGTGAGGGGCATGGAATATAGGACTAGTACAAGCTGTGAGGGGCATGGAATATAGGACTAGTACAAGCTGTGAGGGGCATGGAATATAGGACTAGTACAAGCTGTGAGAGGCATGGAATATAGGACTAGTACAAGCTGTGAGGGGCATGGAATATAGGACTAGTACAAGCTGTGAGAGGCATGGAATATAGGACTAGTACAAGCTGTGAGGGGCATGGAATATAGGACTAGTACAAAAGCAGTGAGGGGCATGGGATATAGGACTAGTACAAGCTGTGAGGGGCATGGAATATAGGATTAGTACAAGCTGTGAGGGGCATGGAATATAGGACTAGTACAAGCTGTGAGAGGCATGGAATATAGGACTAGTACAAGCTGTGAGGGGCATGGAATATAGGACTAGTACAAGCTGTGAGGGGCATGGAATATAGGACTAGTACAAGCTGTGAGGGGCATGGAATATAGGACTAGTACAAGCTGTGAGGGGCATGGAATATAGGACTAGTACAAGCAGTGAGGGGCATGGAATATAGGACTAGTACAAGCTGTGAGGGGCATGGAATATAGGACTAGTACAATCTGTGAGGGACATGGAATATAGGACTAGTACAAGCAGTGAGGGGCATGGAATATAGGACTAGTACAAGCTGTGAGAGGCATGGAATATAGGACTAGTACAAGCAGTGAGGGGCATGGAATATAGGACTAGTACAAGCTGTGAGGGGCATGGAATATAGGACTAGTACAAGCTGTGAGAGGCATGGAATATAGGACTAGTACAAGCTGTGAGGGGCATGGAATATAGGACTAGTACAAGCTGTGAGAGGCATGGAATATAGGACTAGTACAAGCAGTGAGGGGCATGGAATATAGGACTAGTACAAGCTGTGAGGGGCATGGAATATAGGACTAGTACAAGCAGTGAGGGGCATGGGATATAGGACTAGTACAAGCTGTGAGGGGCATGGAATATAGGACTAGTACAAGCTGTGAGGGGCATGGAATATAGGACTAGTACAAGCTGTGAGGGGCATGGAATATAGGATTAGTACAAGCTGTGAGGGGCATGGAATATAGGATTAGTACAAGCTTGTGAGGGGCATGGAATATAGGACTAGTACAAGCAGTGAGGGGCATGGAATATAGGACTAGTACAAGCTGTGAGGGGCATGGAATATAGGATTAGTACAAGCTGTGAGGGGCATGGAATATAGGATTAGTACAAGCTGTGAGGGGCATGGAATATAGGACTAGTACAAGCTGTGAGAGGCATGGAATATAGGACTAGTACAAGCTGTGAGAGGCATGGAATATAGGACTAGTACAAGCTGTGAGAGGCATGGAATATAGGACTAGTACAAGCTGTGAGGGGCATGGAATATAGGACTAGTACAAGCAGTGAGGGGCATGGGATATAGGACTAGTACAAGCTGTGAGGGGCATGGAATATAGGATTAGTACAAGCTGTGAGGGGCATGGAATATAGGACTAGTACAAGCAGTGAGGGGCATGGAATATAGGACTAGTACAATCTGTGAGGGGCATGGAATATAGGACTAGTACAAGCAGTGAGGGGCATGGAATATAGGACTAGTACAAGCAGTGAGGGGCATGGAATATAGGACTAGTACAAGCTGTGAGAGGGCATGGAATATAGGACTAGTACAAGCAGTGAGGGGCATGGAATATAGGACTAGTACAAGCTGTGAGAGGCATGGAATATAGGACTAGTACAAGCAGTGAGGGGGGCATGGAATATAGGACTAGTACAAGCAGTGAGGGGCATGGAATATAGGACTAGGACAAGCTGTGAGAGGCATGGAATATAGGACTAGTACAAGCAGTGAGGGGCATGGAATATAGGACTAGTACAAGCTGTGAGGGGCATGGAATATAGGATTAGTACAAGCTGTGAGGGGCATGGAATATAGGACTAGTACAAGCAGTGAGGGGCATGGAATATAGGACTAGTACAAGCAGTGAGGGGCATGGAATATAGGACTAGTACAAGCAGTGAGGGGCATGGAATATAGGACTAGTACAAGCTGTGAGGGGCATGGAATATAGGACTAGTACAAGCTGTGAGGGACATGGAATATAGGACTAGGACAAGCTGTGAGAGGCATGGAATATAGGACTAGTACAAGCTGTGAGGGGCATGGAATATAGGACTAGTACAAGCTGTGAGAGGCATGGAATATAGGACTAGTACAAGCAGTGAGGGGCATGGAATATAGGACTAGGACAAGCAGTTAGGGGCATGGAATATAGGACTAGTACAAGCTGTGAGGGACATGGAATATAGGACTAGGACAAGCTGTGAGAGGCATGGAATATAGGACTAGTACAAGCTGTGAGGGGCATGGAATATAGGACTAGTACAAGCTGTGAGAGGCATGGAATATAGGACTAGGACAAGCAGTGAGGGGCATGGAATATAGGACTAGTACAAGCTGTGAGGGGCATGGAATATAGGACTAGTACAAGCAGTGAGGGGCATGGAATATAGGACTAGTACAAGCTGTGAGGGGCATGGAATATAGGACTAGTACAAGCTGTGAGAGGCATGGAATATAGGACTAGTACAAGCTGTGAGGGGCATGGAATATAGGACTAGTACAAGCTGTGAGGGGCATGGAATATAGGACTAGTACAAGCTGTGAGGGGCATGGAATATAGGACTAGTACAAGCTGTGAGGGGCATGGAATATAGGACTAGTACAAGCTGTGAGAGGCATGGAATATAGGACTAGTACAAGCTGTGAGAGGCATGGAATATAGGACTAGTACAAGCAGTGAGGGGCATGGAATATAGGACTAGTACAAGCTGTGAGGGGCATGGAATATAGGACTATTACAAGCTGTGAGAGGCATGGAATATAGGACTATTACAAGCTGTGAGAGGCATGGAATATAGGACTATTACAAGCTGTGAGAGGCATGGAATATAGGACTAGTACAAGCAGTGAGGGGCATGGAATATAGGACTAGTACAAGCAGTGAGGGGCATGGAATATAGGACTAGTACAAGCTGTGAGGGGCATGGAATATAGGACTAGTACAAGCTGTGAGGGACATGGAATATAGGACTAGGACAAGCTGTGAGAGGCATGGAATATAGGACTAGTACAAGCTGTGAGGGGCATGGAATATAGGACTAGTACAAGCAGTGAGGGGCATGGAATATAGGACTAGTACAAGCTGTGAGAGGCATGGAATATAGGACTAGTACAAGCAGTGAGGGGCATGGAATATAGGACTAGTACAAGCTGTGAGGGGCATGGAATATAGGACTAGTACAAGCTGTGAGAGGCATGGAATATAGGATTAGTACAAGCTGTGAGGGGCATGGAATATAGGACTAGTACAAGCAGTGAGGGGCATGGAATATAGGACTAGTACAAGCAGTGAGGGGCATGGAATATAGGACTAGTACAAGCTGTGAGGGGCATGGAATATAGGACTAGTACAAGCTGTGAGGGACATGGAATATAGGACTAGGACAAGCTGTGAGAGGCATGGAATATAGGACTAGTACAAGCTGTGAGGGGCATGGAATATAGGACTAGTACAAGCAGTGAGGGGCATGGAATATAGGACTAGTACAAGCTGTGAGGGGCATGGAATATAGGACTAGTACAAGCTGTGAGAGGCATGGAATATAGGACTAGTACAAGCTGTGAGGGGCATGGAATATAGGACTAGTACAAGCTGTGAGGGGCATGGAATATAGGACTAGTACAAGCTGTGAGGGGCATGGAATATAGGACTAGTACAAGCTGTGAGGGGCATGGAATATAGGACTAGTACAAGCTGTGAGAGGCATGGAATATAGGACTAGTACAAGCTGTGAGGGGCATGGAATATAGGACTAGTACAAGCTGTGAGAGGCATGGAATATAGGACTAATACAAGCTGTGAGGGGCATGGAATATAGGACTAGTACAAGCAGTGAGGGGCATGGGATATAGGACTAGTACAAGCTGTGAGGGGCATGGAATATAGGATTAGTACAAGCTGTGAGGGGCATGGAATATAGGACTAGTACAAGCTGTGAGGGGCATGGAATATAGGACTAGTACAAGCTGTGAGGGGCATGGAATATAGGACTAGTACAAGCAGTGAGGGGCATGGAATATAGGACTAGTACAAGCTGTGAGGGGCATGGAATATAGGACTAGTACAAGCTGTGAGAGGCATGGAATATAGGACTAGTACAAGCAGTGAGGGGCATGGAATATAGGACTAGTACAAGCTGTGAGGGGCATGGAATATAGGACTAGTACAAGCTGTGAGGGGCATGGAATATAGGACTAGTACAAGCTGTGAGGGGCATGGAATATAGGACTAGTACAAGCAGTGAGGGGCATGGAATATAGGACTAGTACAAGCTGTGAGGGGCATGGAATATAGGACTAGTACAATCTGTGAGGGACATGGAATATAGGACTAGTACAAGCTGTGAGGGGCATGGAATATAGGACTAGTACAAGCTGTGAGAGGCATGGAATATAGGACTAGTACAAGCAGTGAGGGGCATGGAATATAGGACTAGTACAAGCAGTGAGGGGCATGGAATATAGGACTAGTACAAGCTGTGAGGGGCATGGAATATAGGACTAGTACAAGCTGTGAGAGGCATGGAATATAGGACTAGTACAAGCTGTGAGGGGCATGGAATATAGGACTAGTACAAGCTGTGAGAGGCATGGAATATAGGACTAGTACAAGCAGTGAGGGGCATGGAATATAGGACTAGTACAAGCAGTTAGGGGCATGGAATATAGGACTAGTACAAGCTGTGAGGGACATGGAATATAGGACTAGGACAAGCTGTGAGGGGCATGGAATATAGGACTAGTACAAGCTGTGAGAGGCATGGAATATAGGACTAGTACAAGCTGTGAGGGGCATGGAATATAGGACTAGTACAAGCTGTGAGAGGCATGGAATATAGGACTAGTACAAGCTGTGAGAGGCATGGAATATAGGACTAGTACAAGCAGTGAGGGGCATGGAATATAGGACTAGTACAAGCAGTTAGGGGCATGGAATATAGGACTAGTACAAGCTGTGAGGGACATGGAATATAGGACTAGGACAAGCTGTGAGAGGCATGGAATATAGGACTAGTACAAGCTGTGAGGGGCATGGAATATAGGACTAGTACAAGCTGTGAGAGGCATGGAATATAGGACTAGGACAAGCAGTGAGGGGCATGGAATATAGGACTAGTACAAGCTGTGAGGGGCATGGAATATAGGACTAGTACAAGCAGTGAGGGGCATGGAATATAGGACTAGTACAAGCTGTGAGGGGCATGGAATATAGGACTAGTACAAGCTGTGAGAGGCATGGAATATAGGACTAGTACAAGCTGTGAGGGGCATGGAATATAGGACTAGTACAAGCTGTGAGGGGCATGGAATATAGGACTAGTACAAGCTGTGAGGGGCATGGAATATAGGACTAGTACAAGCTGTGAGGGGCATGGAATATAGGACTAGTACAAGCTGTGAGAGGCATAGAATATAGGACTAGTACAAGCTGTGAGAGGCATGGAATATAGGACTAGTACAAGCTGTGAGAGGCATTGAATATAGGACTAGTACAAGCTGTGAGGGGCATGGAATATAGGACTAGTACAAGCAGTGAGGGGCATGGGATATAGGACTAGTACAAGCTGTGAGGGGCATGGAATATAGGATTAGTACAAGCTGTGAGGGGCATGGAATATAGGACTAGTACAAGCAGTGAGGGGCATGGAATATAGGACTAGTACAATCTGTGAGGGGCATGGAATATAGGACTAGTACAAGCAGTGAGGGGCATGGAATATAGGACTAGTACAAGCAGTGAGGGGCATGGAATATAGGACTAGTACAAGCTGTGAGAGGCATGGAATATAGGACTAGTACAAGCAGTGAGGGGCATGGAATATAGGACTAGGACAAGCTGTGAGAGGCATGGAATATAGGACTAGTACAAGCAGTGAGGGGCATGGAATATAGGACTAGTACAAGCTGTGAGGGGCATGGAATATAGGATTAGTACAAGCTGTGAGGGGCATGGAATATAGGACTAGTACAAGCAGTGAGGGGCATGGAATATAGGACTAGTACAAGCAGTGAGGGGCATGGAATATAGGACTAGTACAAGCAGTGAGGGGCATGGAATATAGGACTAGTACAAACTGTGAGGGGCATGGAATATAGGACTAGTACAAGCTGTGAGGGACATGGAATATAGGACTAGGACAAGCTGTGAGAGGCATGGAATATAGGACTAGTACAAGCTGTGAGGGGCATGGAATATAGGACTAGTACAAGCTGTGAGAGGCATGGAATATAGGACTAGTACAAGCAGTGAGGGGCATGGAATATAGGACTAGTACAAGCAGTTAGGGGCATGGAATATAGGACTAGTACAAGCTGTGAGGGACATGGAATATAGGACTAGGACAAGCTGTGAGAGGCATGGAATATAGGACTAGTACAAGCTGTGAGGGGCATGGAATATAGGACTAGTACAAGCTGTGAGAGGCATGGAATATAGGACTAGGACAAGCAGTGAGGGGCATGGAATATAGGACTAGTACAAGCTGTGAGGGGCATGGAATATAGGACTAGTACAAGCAGTGAGGGGCATGGAATATAGGACTAGTACAAGCTGTGAGGGGCATGGAATATAGGACTAGTACAAGCTGTGAGAGGCATGGAATATAGGACTAGTACAAGCTGTGAGGGGCATGGAATATAGGACTAGTACAAGCTGTGAGGGGCATGGAATATAGGACTAGTACAAGCTGTGAGGGGCATGGAATATAGGACTAGTACAAGCTGTGAGGGGCATGGAATATAGGACTAGTACAAGCTGTGAGAGGCATAGAATATAGGACTAGTACAAGCTGTGAGGGGCATGGAATATAGGACTAGTACAAGCTGTGAGAGGCATAGAATATAGGACTAGTACAAGCTGTGAGAGGCATGGAATATAGGACTAGTACAAGCTGTGAGGGGCATGGAATATAGGACTAGTACAAGCAGTGAGGGGCATGGGATATAGGACTAGTACAAGCTGTGAGGGGCATGGAATATAGGATTAGTACAAGCTGTGAGGGGCATGGAATATAGGACTAGTACAAGCAGTGAGGGGCATGGAATATAGGACTAGTACAATCTGTGAGGGGCATGGAATATAGGACTAGTACAAGCAGTGAGGGGCATGGAATATAGAACTAGTACAAGCTGTGAGGGGCATGGAATATAGGACTAGTACAAGCTGTGAGAGGCATGGAATATAGGACTAGTACAAGCTGTGAGAGGCATGGAATATAGGACTAGTACAAGCAGTGAGGGGCATGGAATATAGGACTAGGACAAGCTGTGAGAGGCATGGAATATAGGACTAGTACAAGCAGTGAGGGGCATGGAATATAGGACTAGTACAAGCTGTGAGGGGCATGGAATATAGGATTAGTACAAGCTGTGAGGGGCATGGAATATAGGACTAGTACAAGCAGTGAGGGGCATGGAATATAGGACTAGTACAAGCTGTGAGAGGCATGGAATATAGGACTAGTACAAGCAGTGAGGGGCATGGAATATAGGACTAGTACAAGCTGTGAGGGGCATGGAATATAGGACTAGTACAAGCAGTGAGGGGCATGGAATATAGGACTAGTACAAGCTGTGAGGGGCATGGAATATAGGACTAGTACAAGCTGTGAGGGACATGGAATATAGGACTAGGACAAGCTGTGAGAGGCATGGAATATAGGACTAGTACAAGCTGTGAGGGGCATGGAATATAGGACTAGTACAAGCTGTGAGAGGCATGGAATATAGGACTAGTACAAGCAGTGAGGGGCATGGAATATAGGACTAGTACAAGCTGTGAGGGACATGGAATATAGGACTAGGACAAGCTGTGAGAGGCATGGAATATAGGACTAGTACAAGCAGTGAGGGGCATGGAATATAGGACTAGTACAAGCTGTGAGGGACATGGAATATAGGACTAGGACAAGCTGTGAGAGGCATGGAATATAGGACTAGTACAAGCAGTGAGGGGCATGGAATATAGGACTAGTACAAGCTGTGAGGGGCATGGAATATAGGACTAGTACAAGCTGTGAGAGGCATGGAATATAGGACTAGGACAAGCAGTGAGGGGCATGGAATATAGGACTAGTACAAGCTGTGAGGGGCATGGAATATAGGACTAGTACAAGCAGTGAGGGGCATGGAATATAGGACTAGTACAAGCTGTGAGGGGCATGGAATATAGGACTAGTACAAGCTGTGAGGGGCATGGAATATAGGACTAGTACAAGCTGTGAGGGGCATGGAATATAGGACTAGTACAAGCAGTGAGGGGCATGGAATATAGGACTAGTACAAGCTGTGAGAGGCATGGAATATAGGACTAGTACAAGCTGTGAGGGGCATGGAATATAGGACTAGTACAAGCTGTGAGGGGCATGGAATATAGGACTAGTACAAGCTGTGAGGGGCATGGAATATAGGATTAGTACAAGCTGTGAGGGGCATGGAATATAGGACTAGTACAAGCAGTGAGAGGCATGGAATATAGGACTAGTACAAGCTGTGAGGGGCATGGAATATAGGATTAGTACAAGCTGTGAGGGGCATGGAATATAGGACTAGTACAAGCTGTGAGGGGCATGGAAAATAGGACTAGTACAAGCAGTGAGGGGCATGGAATATAGGACTAGTACAAGCTGTGAGGGGCATGGAATATAGGATTAGTACAAGCTGTGAGGGGCATGGAATATAGGACTAGTACAAGCAGTGAGGGGCATGGAATATAGGACTAGTACAAGCTGTGAGGGGCATGGAATATAGGACTAGTACAAGCTGTGAGAGGCATGGAATATAGGACTAGTACAAGCTGTGAGGGGCATGGAATATAGGACTAGTACAAGCAGTGAGGGGCATGGAATATAGGACTAGTACAAGCTGTGAGAGGCATGGAATATAGGACTAGTACAAGCTGTGAGGGGCATGGAATATAGGACTAGTACAAGCTGTGAGGGGCATGGAATATAGGACTAGTACAAGCTGTGAGAGGCATGGAATATAGGACTAGTACAAGCTGTGAGGGGCATGGAATATAGGACTAGTACAAGCTGTGAGAGGCATGGAATATAGGACTAGTACAAGCTGTGAGGGGCATGGAATATAGGACTAGTACAAGCAGTGAGGGGCATGGAATATAGGACTAGTACAAGCTGTGAGAGGCATGGAATATAGGACTAGTACAAGCAGTGAGGGGCATGGAATATAGGACTAGTACAAGCTGTGAGGGGCATGGAATATAGGACTAGTACAAGCTGTGAGAGGCATGGAATATAGGACTAGTACAAGCAGTGAGGGGCATGGAATATAGGACTAGTACAAGCTGTGAGAGGCATGGAATATAGGACTAGTACAAGCTGTGAGGGGCATGGAATATAGGACTAGTACAAGCAGTGAGGGGCATGGAATATAGGACTAGTACAAGCTGTGAGAGGCATGGAATATAGGACTAGTACAAGCTGTGAGGGGCATGGAATATAGGATTAGTACAAGCTGTGAGGGGCATGGAATATAGGACTAGTACAAGCAGTGAGAGGCATGGAATATAGGACTAGTACAAGCTGTGAGGGGCATGGAATATAGGATTAGTACAAGCTGTGAGGGGCATGGAAAATAGGACTAGTACAAGCAGTGAGGGGCATGGAATATAGGACTAGTACAAGCTGTGAGGGGCATGGAATATAGGATTAGTACAAGCTGTGAGGGGCATGGAATATAGGACTAGTACAAGCAGTGAGGGGCATGGAATATAGGACTAGTACAAGCTGTGAGGGGCATGGAATATAGGACTAGTACAAGCAGTGAGGGGCATGGAATATAGGACTAGTACAAGCTGTGAGGGGCATGGAATATAGGACTAGTACAAGCTGTGAGAGGCATGGAATATAGGACTAGTACAAGCTGTGAGGGGCATGGAATATAGGATTAGTACAAGCTGTGAGGGGCATGGAATATAGGATTAGTACAAGCTGTGAGGGGCATGGAATATAGGACTAGTACAAGCTGTGAGGGGCATGGAATATAGGACTAGTACAAGCAGTGAGGGGCATGGAATATAGGACTAGTACAAGCTGTGAGGGGCATGGAATATAGGATTAGTACAAGCAGTGAGGGGCATGGAATATAGGATTAGTACAAGCTGTGAGGGGCATGGAATATAGGACTAGTACAAGCTGTGAGGGGCATGGAATATAGGACTAGTACAAGCAGTGAGGGGCATGGAATATAGGACTAGTACAAGCTGTGAGAGGCATGGAATATAGGACTAGTACAATCTGTGAGGGGCATGGAATATAGGACTAGTACAAGCAGTGAGGGGCATGGAATATAGGACTAGTACAAGCTGTGAGAGGCATGGAATATAGGACTAGTACAAGCAGTGAGGGGCATGGAATATAGGACTAGTACAAGCAGTGAGGGGCATGGAATATAGGACTAGTACAAGCTGTGAGAGGCATGGAATATAGGACTAGTACAAGCAGTGAGGGGCATGGAATATAGGACTAGTACAAGCAGTGAGGGGCATTTAATATAGGACTAGTACAAGCAGTGAGGGGCATGGAATATAGGACTAGTACAAGCAGTGAGGGGCATGGAATATAGGACTAGTACAAGCTGTGAGGGGCATGGAATATAGGACTAGTACAAGCTGTGAGAGGCATGGAATATAGGACTAGTACAAGCTGTGAGAGGCATGGAATATAGGACTAGTACAAGCTGTGAGAGGCATGGAATATAGGACTAGTACAAGCTGTGAGAGGCATGGAATATAGGACTAGTACAAGCAGTGAGAGGCATAGAATATAGGATTAGTACAAGCTGTGAGGGGCATGGAAAATAGGACTAGTACAAGCAGTGAGGGGCATGGAATATAGGACTAGTACAAGCTGTGAGGGGCATGGAATATAGGATTAGTACAAGCTGTGAGGGGCATGGAATATAGGATTAGTACAAGCAGTGAGGGGCATGGAAAATAGGACTAGTACAAGCAGTGAGGGGCATGGAATATAGGACTAGTACGAGCAGTGAGGGGCATGGAATATAGGACTAGTACAAGCTGTGAGGGGCATGGAATATAGGACTAGTACAAGCAGTGAGGGGCATGGAATATAGGACTAGTACGAGCAGTGAGGGGCATGGAATATAGGACTAGTACAAGCTGTGAGGGGCATGGAATATAGGACTAGTACATGGGGTGAAGTGAGGGAAAAGAAGTATGTGACTGATACATGGATTCATACAATTATTCATACAAGTCTACTTTCACACATCAGTTTTTGCGATCAGCACAATCCGGTTTGTGCCTGATGCGACGGATGCGTCGCAGATTGCGGCAAAACTGATGGGACAGATCCGTTAAAAAAAATGATCCGTTGTAGCAGTGGCCGCGGGTAATCTGAGTGACATCACCGCTGACAGCGTGACTCACTTCAGTTGCACCGTGGAGCTCATAGCGATTATGCTGAACCTGGAGGGGTATTTGGGGATTATTAAAGTGGTGAAAGAGGGTGGTTTTTTTTCTCTTATTTCAAATAAAGGATTTTTCGGTGTTTGTGTTTATTTACTACAGTTTAGCAATGGGGGTATCTCGTAGACGCCTACCATTATTAGCCTAGGACTTAGCGGCAGCTATGGGCTGCCATTAACTCCTTATTACCCCGATTGCCACCGCATCAGAGCAATCAGGATGGGCCGGGTAGATTCCCGGCACTGTCGCATCTAATGGATGCGGCATTTTCGGGTGGCTGCTGGCTGATATTTTTAGGCTGGGGGGCTCCCCATAACGTGGGACTCCCCATCTTGAGAATACCAGCCCTCAGTCGTGTGGCTTTACCTTGGCTGGTGTCAAAACCACACACCGGTTTTTTAAAATTATTTTTTTTACTGCAAGATATAGACCCACCCACCGACGCCTATGATTAGTTGCAGTGAGACAGCTGTCACTCAGTGTGGGGGCTCGTGTGAATGCAATCAATCATAGGCACCGGTGGGCGGGGGAAGCAGTGAATACGAGATGGAATAGTAAGCAGCCGGCATTTTAAAAAGCTGTAGAAGCCACCAGAGCAGTGTGACAGCCGTGCAGTGCCGCGCCGGTGATCGGTGAGTATGAGAGAGGGGGAGAGAGGGAGAGACCGACCTACAGAGAGAGAGACCAACAGACAGACAGAGAAACAGGCAGAGAGAGAGCTTTTTTTTTGACCAGAAGTGAATATACACAACGTCTGGCCATGCCCAGAAGCAAAATCTGTATATGTTGTCTGATTCCGTCAATTGACATATGACGACGGATCCGGTGCTCCTAGGCTTCCATTGTTAAAAAAAGACGGACGGCGCCGGATCTGTCACCTTCCGTCTTTTCACCGGTCCCAAAAAACGTTCCTTTGGACGTTCCATCCGGCGGCCGCAGAGACAATTTTTGCTGGATCCGGCACACACCGGGTGAAACGCGTGGCCATGCCGCACAATCCGTCACTAATACAAGTCTATGAGGGAAAAAACCGGATCACACGCCGGAATTTGCCGGATTGTGCCTGATGGCAAAAAACTGATGTGTGAAAGAGGCCTTAAAAGGGCTTTACACGCTGCGACATCGCTACCGATATATCGTCGGGGTCACGTCGGTAGTGACGCACATCTGGCGCCGGTAGTGACATCGCAGCGTGTGACGCAAATGAGCGACGATCAACAAGCGCAAATACGTGCGATATCGTAGCTCGTTGTCACGTCGCTCATTTCCATAATATCGCTGCAGCGACAGCTACAATGTTGTTTGTCGTTCCTGCGGCAGCACACATCGCTGTGTGTGACGCCGTTGGAACGACAAACATCTCCTTACCTGCCTCCACCGGAAAAGGAGGAAGGAAGGAGGTGGCCGGGAGGTTCCGGCCGCTCATCTCCTCCCCTCCTTTTCTATTGGGCGGCGGTTCAGTGACACTGCTGTGACGCTGAACGAACCACCCCCTTTGAAAGGAGGCAGATCGCCGGTCACAGCAACGTCGCTAGGCAGGTATCTAGTGTGACGGGGGAGTGCGATTTTGTGCGTGACGGACAGCGATATGCCCGTGTCGCACAAAAGAGGGGGCGGGTACGCATGATAGCGATATCGTCACCGATATCGCTCCCGTGTAAAGCCCGCTTACAGTTGATGAAGGACATTGTTCATAGGACAAGTGCAATCGGTGAAGGACAAGGATTATACAACAATGTCAGATGGTGCGAAACAAGACGTATAGGACTAATACACAGCTTTATAGATCAGGTACACTTGATGAGGTACATAGTTTATACAGTAGGACAAATAGAGTTGTTGAAGGGCAAGATGTACAGGAGAGGTACCGGCAATGAAGATAAGGATTACAGAGCAAGGACAGTACAGTCAGGGAAAAGTTACAGAACAGTACAGTCAGTGGAGAAAAAGGATTATAGGATTAACACAAGCAGTAAGATACATGGAAAGATAATGAGGGACAAGTATTAAAAGATAAGTAAAGGCAACGGGGGACTAGGATTATACAACAAGACGTGGTGAAGGACGTGAAGAATAGGACAGAATAGGACAAGTGCAGCGGGTGAGGACAAGGGTTATAGGACTATGTCAGAAGATGAAAATGAACAATTATAGCACAAGAACAAGCATTGAAGGGCGAGGACTGGAAAAGGACTGGCTGTGAGGGACAGGATTATAGCACAAGTACAGGCGGTCAGGGACATGGATTATTATAGGACTAGTACAAGCGATGAGGAGCAAGGATTATAGCACAAGTACAGGCGGTCAGGGACAAGGTTTATAAAACAAGGACAGGTGGTAAAGTACAAGGATAACTAGTATAGGTGGCAAGGAACAAGGATAACTAGTATAGGTGGCAAGGGACAAGGATAACTAGTATAGGTGGCAAGGGACAAGGATAACTAGTATAGATGGCAAGGGACAAGGATAACTAGTATAGATGGCAAGGGACAAGGATAACTAGTATAGGTGGCAAGGGACAAGGATAACTAGTATAGGTGGCAAGGGACAAGGATAACTAGTATAGATGGCAAGGGACAAGGATAACTAGTATAGATGGCAAGGGACAAGGATAACTAGTATAGGTGGCAAGGGACAAGGATAACTAGTATAGGTGGCAAGGGACAAGGATAACTAGTATAGGTGGCAAGGGACAAGGATAACTAGTATAGGTGGCAAGGGACAAGGATAACTAGTATAGATGGCAGGGGACAAGGATAACTAGTATAGATGGCAAGGGACAAGGTTAACTAGTATAGGTGGTAAGGGACAAGGATAACTAGTATAGGTGGTAAGGTACAAGGATAACTAGTATAGGTGGTAAGGGACAAGGATAACTAGTATAGGTGGTAAGGTACAAGGATAACTAGTATAGGTGGTAAGGGACAAGGATAACTAGTATAGGTGGCAAGGGACAAGGATAACTAGTATAGGTGGCAAGGGACAAGGATAACTAGTATAGGTGGCAAGGGACAAGGATAACTAGTATAGGTGGCAAGGGACAAGGATAACTAGTATAGGTGGCAAGGGACAAGGATAACTAGTATAGATGGCAGGGGACAAGGATAACTAGTATAGATGGCAAGGGACAAGGTTAACTAGTATAGGTGGTAAGGGACAAGGATAACTAGTATAGGTGGTAAGGTACAAGGATAACTAGTATAGGTGGTAAGGGACAAGGATAACTAGTATAGGTGGCAAGGGACAAGGATAACTAGTATAGGTGGTAAGGTACAAGGTTAACTAGTATAGGTGGTAAGGGACAAGGATAACTAGTATAGGTGGTAAGGGACAATGTTAACTAGTATAGGTGGCAAGGGACAAGGATAACTAGTATAGGTGGTAAGGTACAAGGTTAACTAGTATAGGTGGTAAGGGACAAGGATAACTAGTATAGGTGGTAAGGTACAAGGATAACTAGTATAGGTGGTAAGGGACAAGGATAACTAGTATAGGTGGTAAGGTACAAGGTTAACTAGTATAGGTGGCAAGGGACAAGTATAACTAGTATAGGTGGTAAGGTACAAGGTTAACTAGTATAGGTGGCAAGGGACAAGGATAACTAGTATAGGTGGTAAGGTACAAGGTTAACTAGTATAGGTGGTAAGGGACAAGGATAACTAGTATAGGTGGTAAGGTACAAGGATAACTAGTATAGGTGGTAAGGGACAAGGATAACTAGTATAGGTGGTAAGGTACAAGGTTAACTAGTATAGGTGGCAAGGGACAAGTATAACTAGTATAGGTGGTAAGGTACAAGGTTAACTAGTATAGGTGGCAAGGGACAAGGATAACTAGTATAGGTGGTAAGGTACAAGGTTAACTAGTATAGGTGGTAAGGGACAAGGATAACTAGTATAGGTGGTAAGGTACAAGGTTAACTAGTATAGGTGGTAAGGGACAAGGATAACTAGTATAGGTGGTAAGGTACAAGGATAACTAGTATAGGTGGCAAGGGACAAGGATAACTAGTATAGATGGCAAGGGACTAGGATAACTAGTATAGGTGGCAAGGGACAAGGATAACTAGTATAGGTGGTAAGGTACAAGGATAACTAGTATAGGTGGCAAGGGACAAGGATAACTAGTATAGGTGGTAAGGTACAAGGATAACTAGTATAGGTGGTAAGGGACAAGGATAACTAGTATAGGTGGCAAGGGACAAGGATAACTAGTATAGGTGGTAAGGGACAAGGATAACTAGTATAGGTGGTAAGGGACAAGGATAACTAGTATAGATGGCAAGGGACAAGGTTAACTAGTATAGGTGGTAAGGGACAAGGATAACTAGTATAGGTGGTAAGGTACAAGGATAACTAGTATAGGTGGCAAGGGACAAGGATAACTAGTATAGGTGGTAAGGGACAAGGATAACTAGTATAGGTGGTAAGGTACAAGGATAACTAGTATAGGTGGTAAGGGACAAGGATAACTAGTATAGGTGGTAAGGTACAAGGTTAACTAGTATAGGTGGCAAGGGACAAGTATAACTAGTATAGGTGGTAAGGTACAAGGTTAACTAGTATAGGTGGCAAGGGACAAGGATAACTAGTATAGGTGGTAAGGTACAAGGTTAACTAGTATAGGTGGTAAGGGACAAGGATAACTAGTATAGGTGGTAAGGTACAAGGTTAACTAGTATAGGTGGTAAGGGACAAGGATAACTAGTATAGGTGGTAAGGTACAAGGATAACTAGTATAGGTGGCAAGGGACAAGGATAACTAGTATAGATGGCAAGGGACTAGGATAACTAGTATAGGTGGCAAGGGACAAGGATAACTAGTATAGGTGGTAAGGTACAAGGATAACTAGTATAGGTGGCAAGGGACAAGGATAACTAGTATAGGTGGTAAGGTACAAGGATAACTAGTATAGGTGGTAAGGGACAAGGATAACTAGTATAGGTGGCAAGGGACAAGGATAACTAGTATAGGTGGTAAGGGACAAGGATAACTAGTATAGGTGGTAAGGGACAAGGATAACTAGTATAGATGGCAAGGGACAAGGTTAACTAGTATAGGTGGTAAGGGACAAGGATAACTAGTATAGGTGGTAAGGTACAAGGATAACTAGTATAGGTGGCAAGGGACAAGGATAACTAGTATAGGTGGTAAGGGACAAGGATAACTAGTATAGGTGGCAAGGGACAAGGATAACTAGTATAGATGGCAAGGGACAAGGATAACTAGTATAGGTGGCAAGGGACAAGGATAACTAGTATAGGTGGCAAGGGACAAGGATAACTAGTATAGGTGGCAAGGGACAAGGATAACTAGTATAGGTGGTTAGGGACAAGGATAACTAGTATAGGTGGTAAGGTACAAGGATAACTAGTATAGGTGGCAAGGGACAAGGATAACTAGTATAGGTGGTAAGGGACAAGGATAACTAGTATAGGTGGCAAGGGACAAGGATAACTAGTATAGATGGCAAGGGACAAGGATAACTAGTATAGGTGGCAAGGGACAAGTATAACTAGTATAGGTGGCAAGGGACAAGGATAACTAGTATAGGTGGCAAAGGACAAGTATAACTAGTATGGGTGGCAAGGGACAAGGATAACCAGTATAGGTGGCAAGGAACAAGGATAACCAGTATAGGTGGCAAGGAACAAGGATAACTAGTATAGGTGGCAAGGGACAAGGATAACTAGTATAGGTGGTAAGGGACAAGGATAACTAGTATAGGTGGTAAGGGACAAGGATAACTAGTATAGGTGGTAAGGGACAAGGATAACTAGTATAGGTGGCAAGGGACAAGGATAACTAGTATAGGTGGCAAGGGACAAGGATAACTAGTATAGGTGGCAAGGGACAAGGATAACTAGTATAGGTGGCAAGGGACAAGGATAACTAGTATAGGTGGTAAGGGACAAGGATAACTAGTATAGGTGGTAAGGGACAAGGATTGTTGCACAAGTACAGGCGGTGAGGAAGAGGGATTAGAGGACAAGTACAGGCAATAAGGGACAAGGATTATAAAACTAATACAGATGCTAGGACAAAGATTATAGGGCAAGTAATAGCGCTGAGAAATAAGGATTTTAGAACAAATACAGTGAGGGATAAGCATTATGAGAATAGTACAGGCGGGAACGGACAAGGATAATAGGACTAGTGTACATGGTGAGTGCAAGGACTCTAACAAGTACAGCTGATGACAGACAAGGATTATACAAGAATCACAGATGGTGTGGGACAAGAAGTATAGGATGGACACACGGCTTATACAACCGCAGCTGATGAGGGACATTTTTATAGGACTAGTACAGGCAATAAAATGAGAATTATAGGACAAATACAGACAGTGAGGGAGAAACAGTATCATATGTGATAGAGAACAAGGGTTACAGTCCAAGTAACAAAGGACAAGAATTATAAGTATAGGCAGTGAAAGATAAGAACTACATGACTGATACATCGGTACATAGGACAAGTATCATGAAGGATTATAGAAGTACAGGCGGTGGGGGACATGGGGTACAGGACAGTTCACATGGAGAAGAACAAGGATTATAGGATTAGTACATGCATTGAGGGACAAGGATTATAGGGCAAGTACAGTTGGTGAGGTACAAGGATTGTAGGTACAAGTGGAGAGGAACAAGGATTACGGTACCGTATAAACAGAGGTGGTGATGAGCAAGAGCTATAGAATTCATCTATTCCTATATATTATATAGAGTCATTACACACAGAGGGATCTATTCCTATATATTATCTAGAGTCATTACACACAGAGGAATCTATTCCTATATATTATATAGAGTCATTACACACAGAGGGCTCTATTCCTATATATTATCTAGAGTCATTACACACAGAGGAATCTATTCCTACATATTATATAGAGTCATTACACAAAGAGGGATCTATTTCAAGTGTTTATTTCTGTTAATGTTGATGATTATGGCTTACAGCTAATGAAGACCCTAAAGTCGTTATCTCAGAAAATTAGAATAATATACAAAACACATGCAAAGGCTTCCTAAGCGTTTAAAATGGTCCCTTAGTCTGGTTCAGTAGGCTACACAATCATGGGGCAGACTGCTGACTTGACAGATGTCCAGAAGGCAGTTATTGACACCCTCCATGAGGAGAGTAAGCAACAAAAGGTCATTGCTAAAGAAGCTGGCTGTTCACAGAGTGCTGTATCCAAGCATATTAATGGAGAGTTGTGTGGAAGGAAAAAGTGTGTAATAATTATAATGGATAACTCAGGAATCTTTTTGCATGGAGCAAAGACACAACTGAACCCGGTTTATAGGTGATATTGCTTGAATTGTAGCACACTGTGATTAGCAAACAAGTGCAGAGGAAAACAATCAAGTCCATAAACACACAGTGAAAATATCAAATGAAGCCTTTAAGGA
Organism: Anomaloglossus baeobatrachus; assembly: GCF_048569485.1. Classification (NCBI taxonomy): domain Eukaryota; kingdom Metazoa; phylum Chordata; class Amphibia; order Anura; family Aromobatidae; genus Anomaloglossus; species Anomaloglossus baeobatrachus. The sequence continues at coordinate 125,925,753 of NC_134364.1, forward strand.
AAGTCTTTTGAAGACCTCACAGGATAATGTGATTTAGCAATGCAGTCTTTGAAGCTCCATAAGGAAGTCTCTGAAAGTCCAAAGCGAGATGGAAAGCAGTATACAATGTTCAGAAAACAAATGCAGAGCAGCTTCTAGTGTCCAGAACAGTCCCGTGCTCTGCTACTGCATCAATTCAATGGTGGAAGCAACAGACCAGTATACAATGGTCAGAAAACAAACGCAGAGCAGCTTCTAGTGTCCAGAACAGTCCCGTGCTCTGCTACTGCATCAATTCAATGGTGGAAGCAACAGACCAGTATACAATGGTCAGAAAACAAACGCAGAGCAGCTTCTAGTGTCCAGAACAGTCCCGTGCTCTGCTACTGCATCAATTCAATGGTGGAAGCAACAGACCAGTATACAATGGTCAGAAAACAAATGCAGAGCAGCTTCTAGTGTCCAGAACAGTCCCGTGCTCTGGTACTGCATCAATTCAATGGTGGAAGCAACAGACCAGTATACAATGGTCAGAAAACAAAGGCAGAGCAGTTTCTAGTGTCCAGAACAGTCCCGTGCTCTGCTACTGCATCAATGCAATGGTGGAAGCAACAGAGCAGTTAATTAAGCAAGCCAGCATACGTGTCAGCAAAGCAGGTCAGGCAAGAGCCGCAGCAGGGGCATCAGCAGCTGGAGGCAGCAGGTGAGCAGAAGGTGGCAGAACTTCTGAAGAGCAGCAACAGGAGCTTCACACAGGATTTGCTGGAGTAACTTGAGAGGCCACTAGGAGTAGGAAACCAGACAGAATGCTCAGAGGACTGGAGGCTGGACTGGGGTTATAAAGGCAAGAGGACATAGAACACATGGAGAAGAATGACGCAGGGGACGCCATTTTGTAAAAGGGCAAAAAAGGCCAAAAAGGATAAACAGTAAAACAAGAGTCATGAAAAAGTGTGGTAGAAAAAGGTGCACAAGCGACCGGGATAACCGCAGCCTTGATAGGATTGTTAAGAAAAGGCCATTCAAAAATTTTGGGGAGATTCACAAGTAGTGGACGCTGCTGGAGTCAGTGCTTCAAGAGCCACCGCACACAGACGTATCCAGGACATGGGCTACAAGTGTTGCATTCCTTGTGTCACCGCTCATGACCAATACACAACACCAGAAGCGTTTTACCTGGACCAAGGAGAAGAAGAACTGGACTGTTCTCAGTGTCCAAGGTGTTGTTTTCAGATGAAAGTAAATTTTGCATTTCATTTGGAAATCGCGGTTCCAGAGTCTGGAGGAAGAGTGGAGGCCACAATCCAAGCTGCTGAGGTCTAGTGTGAAGGCTCCACAATCAGTGATGGTTTGGGCCATGTCATCTGCTGGTGTAGCTCCACTGTGCTTTATCAAGACCAAAGTCAGCACAGCCGTCTACCAGGACATTGTACAGCACTTCATGCTTCCCTCTGCCGACAAGCTTTCTGGAGATGGAAATGTCATTTTCCAGCAGGACTTGCCCCTGTCCACACTGCCAAAAGCACCCATACAGTGGAACCTCGCTTAACGAGTAACCCAGTTAACGAGAATTTCGCTTAACAAGCAAAGCTTTCTGTAAATTTGTAACTCGGTTTACGAGAAAGCTTTGCTGGATGAGCGAAATCCTCACCGCACACACTTCCGGTTCCGTACATCCATCACGCTGTAACCCGCTCTTGCAGTCCACACAAGAACACACAAGCACGCACAAAACACACACGCACGCACACACATACAGTATTATGCTCACCTTCCGTTCCATTCCATCACTGGCCTCATGGTTCTTGTAGTTCGCCGGTATATCGCGACAAGGGAGGAATCCTTGCGGCGAACTACAAGATCCAGGAGGCCGGTGATGGAACGGAAGGTAAGGTGAGCATAATATGTGTACCTTCCGTTCCATCGCCGGCCTCCTGGGTCCTGTAGTTCGCCAGTATAGGCTGTGTATCGGCAGGCATCGCGACGAAGCAGGAACTTCCTGTCACCGCTACTCAAAAGCAGCGGCTCCTGCCTTTGACGTCAGCGCTCTGGGTACGGAAGTTCCTCCCTCGTCATGATGGTTACCCGATACACAGCCCGTACTAGAGAACAGCAAATGCCAGGAGGCCGGCGATGGAACGGAAGGTAAGGTGAGCATAATATGTGTGTGCTTGCGTGTGTGCCGCCCCCGTGCCAGCAGCCTGCCGCTGCTCGGGTCTGGACCTTCCGGTGGGTGGCTCGAGAGTCTCCGGACCCGGGGGATCCCGCGGACACGAATAAAAAGGGGGGTTTGGTGGACGTATATGTACGGGCTGGGCCGTACTAGGTTTGTGACGCCACCCACGGTATGTAATTATATTGGACACCACCGCTGCAGTTACGGGGCACCCGGGGGAGATGTTGTGCAGCAAGTTGTTAACCCCTCCGTGGGCAGGGATGGTGGCCCCGGGACCCGTTGCGGTTTGGTGGTGCAGGGAGATGGGCGATCGCAGGGTGCTGGTGTACTCACTATTAAGAAAACACATGAGTCTCTGGTAAACCAAGGTGATGGTGGTCGGTGCCCGCAGCCGGCTGCGTTCTGGTTCCCCACCCGGCTGGTGGTCTCTGTCTTTCTCCTGCACCTGTTTTAGAACGGGGGACTGCCTGTGCTTGCAACTCCAGGAGTCCGCTCCCGGCTTGATGTGGCCTAAGGAGCCCTTGCCCGCAGACGCTGGCCCGTGGGATCTCTGAGCTGTGGCGGTGGCCTTTTATCCCCCTCAATGGGCTGTTGCCTTCAATCGGGACTTTGGGTGGGACAGGACCTCTAGTCCTGGCCTCAATCAGTTAATTAACCAGTTCCAGTCGCTTCTGGACCTAGCTTCAGGGTCTGAGTATGTGTGCTCCGGTTTCCGAGTCGGTTCCCCGGGTCGGTACAGGCGGGCTACAACCCTGTCCCGGTCCACCTCGGTTCCACCGAGCCGTCTTCCCGGCTCCTGCAGACGGAGACCACCGTCTGCCTCCTAGCCAAAGGCACCCGGGCTCCTACCCTGGTACCTGTCAGTCTTCCTTCAGGCCTGAGACACAGGCCTGACCTCCACTCTCCTTGAACTCTAAAACTGATCTGAACTCGACTCCACTGAACTGAACTGTTTCCCGCCCTATGGATGTCTAAAACTCCTAGGTGGGCGTCTTCTAACCGCCTGGTTCCGCCCTCTGGTGTATCTATCAAGCCCCGAGGGAGGTGACTAGGGTTTTAAGGTTGACTGATGTCACCTGTGAGGGAAAGGTGTAATGCGGGGCCCTATTTGTGGCTACCTGGCCCGGCCAGGGCGTCACACGTGCGTGCTTGTGTGTTTGTGTGTGTTTGTACGTGTTTGTGTGTTGGTGCATGTGTGGAATAACATAATAGGGAACCAGGATGGGATATTTAACAAGTTGTGGAACGAATTGTCTGCATTCCAATGATTTCCTATGGGAAATCTTGCTTTGCTGAACGAATAACGGTTAACATGCACACTCCCAGAACGGATTGTTCTCGTTAACCAAGGTTCCACTGTACCTGGTTTACTAACCCACTTGTGCTTGATTGGCCAGAAAACTCACCTGACCTAAACCCCATAGAGAATCTATGAGAGACACCAGAGCCAACAATGCAGACGAGCTGAAGGCGGCTATCAAAGCAACTTGGGCTTCCATAACACCTCAGCAGTGCCACAGGCTGATCGCCTCCAGGCCACATTGCCGCATTGATGCAGTAATTCATGCAGAAGGAGCCGCAACCAAGTATTGAGGCATTTACTGTACAGACTTTTCAGGAGGTGCCAACATTTCTGAGTGTAAAATCATGTTTTCAGTTGGTCTTATAAAATATTCTAATTTTCTGAGATAATGACTTCTGGGTTTTCATTGGCTGTAACCCATAATCATCAACATTAACAGAAAATAAACACGTGAAATAAAAAGACAAAAGGAGAAGCGCGGTCCACGCACAATCCAGTGGCTTAGACGAATAGGTACGAAATAACCAGATCCACTTACACTGACGCTGTCTTTATTAAAAATTTAACAATTTTACAAACATTGTTTGCCATACAACGCGTTTTGGCAGTATCTTCCTTCATCATAATAGTGCCCTTATGAGTGTGATATATATATATATATATATATATATATATATATATATATATATATATATATATATATACATATATATATATATATATACATATATATATATATATATATATATATATATACACATATAGTCTCCTTTAGTACTGGCCGCAGGCAAGGTAAGAAATTGATTAGTGAATCAGTAACAGATGAGGTATCTGTAATGAGATGTCTCTGTTTAGACGGAGGCTTGGGAACTCCTATCTATTTATCACACATAGTTGATTGTGCACCACTTGTCTCGCTTTACTGTATATAATCAATTTTATCTGAAATGTCATTCGGCCTGAGAACTTGAAATCATAATCTTATTAAAAGAAAAAAATAAAAACAACAACCACAGTCTAAAAATTGTGCCGTACATAATAAAATAGAATGAACCTTGGGGATGAGGGAACCAGAGACCTCTCTCAGAACAGACCCAATAATGTTTCTACTGCCGGATAGACGGTGTGGTGTGATGGTGTGATATTGTGGGTTGTGCATCATTTTCTGTAGGTTCGTATTTTAGCCGTGGTGCTCTGTCCGTTCTATGTATTATTTGTCCTGTCTGCAGGTTAATAACCCCCTGCAGTGCTTCTGTCCCTAGGTGTGGGGGAGGGGGGGCCTTGAATCCACCCAACCTCTCTGCTTACCTGGGGGATTATTCAGTATGGAGAAGGACAAGAGACAAGCAGGAAGATTCATCCAGAGAGAAATAGACATTTTTTGCTTACTGGACTGTATCCATGTTCCTGGACTATTTTACCCTCTGTGTGGTGGATTATTTTATGGACCTTTTGGATTGCATGGAATAAAGGTTCTTTGGATTGTTCACTCATCTCTCGCTCTGTTGATTGTGTGATACCGGAGAAGGACCACGTGACAGACGGGTTCCCTAGATTACATGCACGATCAATTTTACCTCAAGGTGATTGCATTACCATTCAAGCACTCCTTGTGATCATAAAATACTGCACCCAAAAAAGTGCTGCCTCTCTCTCTTCCTTTCTAGGAATTTTTTCCCACTCTGCATAAACACTTGAAATAGATCCCTCTGTGTGTAATGACTTTATATAATCTAATATATAAAGCTGAATGTGTGTGTGTATGTGTGTGTGTGTGTGTGTATGTCCGGGATTGGCATCTGCACCGTCGCAGCTACAGCCACAAAATTTTGCACACTCACACTTCTGGACCCCGAGAGCGTCATAGGCTATGTTTTGAGGGGAAATTTTAACCCCGCTCTTTACAGTTATTCACCAAAAAACCTGCCTCCATTAAAGCAAATGGAGCTGGGAGCCACGGTGCAGCCAGAACTTCAGAAGAATACGCAGCCACGCCCTTATATTTAATATTGGCGTGTCACAATGCAGCCAGGGAAAGAGACAGACACAGACAGGGAAAGAGGCAGACACAGACAGGGTAAGAAACAGACATAGACAGGGTAAGAGACAGACACAAACTCTATATAATATATAGGAATAGATCCCTCTGAGTGTAATGACTCTATATAATATATAGGAATAGATCCCTCTGTGTGTAATGACTCTATATAATATATAGGAATAGATCCCTCTGTGTGTAATGACTCTATCTAATATATAAAGCTGAATGTGTGTGTGTGTGTGTGTGTGTACGTGTGTGTGTGTGTGTGTGTGTGTGCGTGTGTGAATGTGTGTGTGTGTGTGTGTGTGAATGTGTGTGTGTGTGTATGTGTGTGTGTGTGTGTGTATGTCCGGGATTGGCATCCGCACCGTCGCAGCTACAGTCACAAAATTTTGCACACTCACACTTCTTGACCCCGAGAGCGTCATAGGCTATTTTTCGAGGGGAAATTTTAACCCCGCTCTTTACAGTTATTCGCCAAAAAACCTGCCTCCATTAAAGAGAATGGAGCTGGGAGCCACAGTGCAGCCAGAACTTCAGAAGAATGCGCAGCCACGCCTTTATATGGAATGTTGGCGTGTCACAATGCAGCCAGGGAAAGAGACAGACACAGACAGGGAAAGAGACAGACACAGACAGGGTAAGAAACAGACATAGACAGGGTAAGAGACAGACACAAAGAGACAGACAAAGAGACAGACTGACAGGGAAAGAGACAGACCGGGAAAGAGAGGGAAAGAGAGAGACCGGTTAAGACACAGACACAGACAGGTAAAGAGACAGACACAGGGAAACAGACAGACAGGGAAAGAGAGGGAAAGAGACAGACAGGGAAAGTGACAGAGATAGATAGACAGACAAGGAAAGAGATAGATAGACAGACAGACAGACAGGGAAAGAGATTGAGACAGATGGAGAAAGAGACAGAGACAGTCAGAGACAGACAGGGAAAGAGACAGACAGACAAAGATAGAGAGAGAGACAGAGAGATATATACAGAGGGGGAGACAGACAGAGAATTGGAGAGAAGCAGAGAGACAGTTACTATCCCGGGCGTTAATACATTCTATTTATACATTCTATCCCGGGAATGTTAATACATTCTATTTTGTTAACAGCAGTTATTAACCCGGGCGAAGCCGATTAGTACAGCTAGTATATATATATATAGGAATAGATCCCTCTGTGTGTAATGACTGTATATAATATATAGGAATAGATCCCTCTGTGTGTAAAAACTCTCTCTATATATATATATATATATATACTAGCTGTAGTTCCCGGCTTCGCCCGGGTTAATAACTGCTGTTAACAAAATAGAATGTATTAACAAAAATGTATTCTGCACACAAAAACCACAAAACAAATAGAAATGTAAATATTAAATTGTTGCCTATATTAACCAATCAGAGCTCAGATTAATTAACTGTAGCAAAATAGAAGCTGAACTGTGATTGGTTGCTATTGGCAGCCTGATAAATCTCCAGGCAACAGAAAGCCCTCCCCCTGACAGTATATATTAGCTCACACATACACATATAGACAGGTCATGTGACTGACAGCTGCCATATTTCCTATATGGTACATTTGTTGTTCTTGTAGTTTGGCTGCTTATTAATCAGATTTTTATTTGTGAAGGATAATCCCAGACTTGTGTGTGTTTAGGGTGATTATGTGGTGAGGTTGGTGTGTGTGTGGTGAGATGTGTGCTGAGGGTGATATATGTACCAGACTTGTGTGTGTTTAGGGCGATTATGTGGTGAGGTTGGTGTGTGTGTGGTGAGATGTGTGCTGAGGGTGATATATGTACCAGACTTGTGTGTGTTTAGGGCGATTATGTGGTGAGGTTGGTGTATGTGTGGTGAGATGTGTGCTGAGGGTGGTATATGTACCAGACTTGTGTGTGTTTAGGGCGATTATGTGGTGAGGTTGGTGTATGTGTGGTGAAATTTGTGCTGAGGGTGGTATATGTACCAGACTTGTGTGTGTTTAGGGTGATTATGTGGTGAGGTTGGTGTATGTGTGGTGAGATGTGTGCTGAGGGTGGTATATGTACCAGACTTGTGTGTGTTTAGGGCGATTATGTGGTGAGGTTGGTGTGTGTGTGGTGAGATGTGTGCTGAGGGTGGTATATGTACCAGACTTGTGTGTGTTTAGGGTGATTATGTGGTGAGGTTGGTATATGTGTGGTGAGATGTGTGCTGAGGGTGGTATATGTACCAGACTTGTGTGTGTTTAGGGCGATTATGTGGTGAGGTTGGTGTGTGTGTGGTGAGATGTGTGCTGAGGGTGGTATATGTACCAGACTTGTGTGTGTTTAGGGCGATTATGTGGTGAGGTTGGTGTATGTGTGGTGAGATGTGTGCTGAGGGTGATATATGTACCAGACTTGTGTGTGTTTAGGGCGATTATGTGGTGAGGTTGGTGTATGTGTGGTGAGATGTGTGCTGAGGGTGGTATATGTGTTCAAGCACGTGGTAGTGTGTGGCGCATTGTGTGTGTGTTCATATCCCCGAGTGTGGCGCTTCTATTTTGCTACGATTAATTAATCTGAGCTCTGATTGGTTAATATAGGCAACAATTTAATATTTCCATTTCTATTTGTTTTGTGGTTTTTGTGTGCAGAATACATTTTTGTTAATACATTCTATTTTGTTAACAGCAGTTATTAACCCGGGCGAAGCCGGGTAGTACAGCTATCTAATATATAGGAATAGATCCCTCTGTGTGTAATGACTATATAATATATAGGAATAGATCCCTCTGTGTGTAATGACTATATAATATATAGGAATAGATCCCTCTGTGTGTAATGACTCTATATAATATATAGGAATTGATCCCTCTGTGTGTAATGACTCTATATAATATCCTCTGTGTGTAATGACTCTATATAATATATAGGAATAGATCCCTCTGTGTGTAATGACTCTATATAATATATAGGAATAGATCCCTCTGTGTGTAATGACTCTATATAATATATAGGAATAGATCCCTCTGTGTGTAATGACTCTATATAATATATAGGAATAGATCCCTCTGTGTGTAATCACGCTATATAATATATAGGAATAGATCCCTCTGTGTGTAATGACTCTATATAATATATAGGAATATATTCCTCTGTGTGTAATGACTCTATATAATATATAGGAATAGATCCCTCTGTGTGTAATGACTCTATATAATATATAGGAATAGATCCCTCTGTGTGTAATCACTCTATATAATATATAGGAATAGATCCCTCTGTGTGTAATGACTCTATATAATATATAGGAATAGATCCCTCTGTGTGTAATGACTCTATATAATATATAGGAATAGATCCCTCTGTAGTTACAGGCAGTGAGGGGTGAGGAGTAGGGATCAGAGGTGTAAAAAAACCAAAAGAGGCAGTGAAGGGCAGGGATTATAAATCATTTACAGCAGTGAGAGTCCGGAATTAGGGAATATGTCCAAGCAGTTAGGGCCAGGCTATAAAGGACACTTACAGGTTGTGTTGTTAGGGATTACGGTATGGGTTCAGGAAGTAAAGGGCACAGATTTGTGGATAAATTCATTCAGTGAAGGGCATGGTTTTGAGGACAATTATAGGTAGTGACATTCAGGGATTAGAGGATGGTTACAGGCAAATATGGGAAGAGTATAGTTACAGGTGGTGAGGGGCGAGGATTAGAGAATAGCTAGAAGCGGATAGGTTCAGGGATTACAGTATAGTAAAACCAGTAAAGGACAGGGATTAAAATCCAGCAGTTACTGGCAAGGAATACAAGGCAGTTACAGGCGGATAGGGGTGGGCATTACGGGAGTTACAGGTAGGAAAGGCTGAGAATAAGAAGACTGTTACAGGTACTTAGTGGCAGAGATTATAGGACAGTCAGGTAGTGAGAAGCAGGGATTAAAGGATTTTTACAATTAATGAGAGGACAGTTACAGGTGGTTGTCTGGGATTACAGGACAGTTACAGGCAGTGAGGGACAGGGATTAAAGTATAGTTACAGGCAGTGAGGGGTAGAGATTACAGGACAGTTACAGGCAGAGATTAGCAGGGATTAAAGAACAATTACAGTCAAAGAGAGGCAGAGATTAGAGGACAGTTACAGGCATAGAGGGGCACGGATTAGGACAGTTACAGGCCATGAGGGGCAAAGATTAGAGGATAGTTACAGGAAGATATGCGCAGGGATTATAGAACAATTACAGGCAGTGAGGGGCAGGGATTAGAGAACATTACAGGCATAGAAGGGCAGGGATTAGATGACAGTTAAAGGCAGAAAGGGGCAGGATTAGAAAACAGTGAGAGGCAGGGATTAGAGGATAGTTAGAGGCAGTGAGGGGCAGAGATTAGAGGACAATTACAGGCATAGAGGTAAAGATTAGAGGATAGTTACAGGCAGTAAAGGGCAGAGATTATAGGACAGTTACTGGCAGTGATGGATGGAGATTGGAGGACAGTTACAAGCAGAGATGGGCAGTGATTATAGAACAATTACAGACAGTGAGGGGCTTAGATTAGAGGATAGTTACAGGCATAGAGGGGCAGGGATTAGAGGATAGTTACAGGCAGTAAAGGGCAGAGATTATAGGACAGTTACTGGCAGTGAGGGGCAGAGATTAGAGGACAGTTACAGGCAGTGATGGATGGAGATTGGAGGATAGTTACAAGCAGAGATGGGCAGGGATTATAGAACAATTACAGGCAGTGAGGGGCTTAGATTAGAGGATAGTTACAGGCAGTGATGGATGGGGATTAGAGGACAGTTAAAAGCAGTAATCTACAGTGATTACAGGACAGTTGCGGGAGGTGAAGGGCAGGGATTATAGATACTGTAATGTGAGCTGGATTACACACTGCGCTTTTACACAGGCACTATATGGTACGGTCATTTGGACACTGTTGTATTGTACAGACACTAACATACAGTACAGTGTAAGGTCGTCTCTGGTTATAGGACCACAACAATACGGGATTGTGGTGATAATGAGAAGACAGGAGCTGTGCAGGTATAATAACGGGGTCACCTACCTGCACCTCGCGAGCGTGATACGCAATGATCAATCCCAGCAGAATGATGGAGGATAAACTGATAAGGCATTTCAGGGCCAGAGAAAACATTGAGTCCTGTAAGAGAAAAGAAGAAATTAGGAAGAGGCATCATCTATGGCATATACCATGAGGAGGGGTTATCACTGCCTATCAGGAGTCGGGGAAAGTAGGGTGACAATGACAATCTATAGAAGCTATAATGGCAGCCATACTGTATTCTTACACATCTCACTATCCTCCTCCCACATGTAAGTGGCAATGAGGTAAAGAACACATGAAAAATGTTCTCCCTACCCACATTATATTCAGTTATACCCTCTGTACACATATCACTATATAGAGGGGATGCCTAGGTTAGGTACGGAAAGTATTCACACCCTTTTACATTTTTCTCTCTTTGTTACATTGCAGCCATTTGGTACATGTTTTTCTCATTAGTGTGCACTCTGCCCCCATCCCCCATGTTGACAGGAAAAAAACAAAAATGTAGAACATTTTGCTAATTTTTTAAACAAGAAAAACTTAAATATCACATGGTGATAAGTATTCAGCCCCTTTGCTCAGTATTGAGTAGAGGCACCCTCCCTTTTGACCTAGTGCAGCCATGAGTCTTCTTGGGATCCTAGATTTGGGGATCCTCAGCCATTCTTCCTTGCAGATCCTCTCTAGTTCTGTCAGGTTGGATGGTGAACGTTTGTGGACACCATTTTCAGGTCTTTGCAGAGATGCTCAATTGGGTTTAGGTCAGGGCTCTGACTGGGCCGGTCAGGAATGGTCACAGAGTTGTTCTGAAGCCGCTCCTTTGTTATTTTAGCTGTGTGCTTAGGGTCATTGTCTTGTTGGAAGGTGAACCTTCAGCCACGTCTGAGGTCCAGAGCATCTGGAAGAGGTTCTCTTCCAGGATATCTCTGTACTTGGCCACATTCATCTTTCCTTCCATTGTAACCAGTCGTCCTGTCCCTGCTCCCATAGCATGATGCTGGCACCACCATGCTTCACTGTGGGGATTGTATTGGGCAGGTGATAAGCATTGCCTGGTTTTCTCCACACATGCCGCTTAGAATTATCACCAGAAAGTTCTATCTTCGTCTCATCAGACCAGAGAATCTTATTTCTCATAGTCTGCGAGTCCTTCATGTGTTTTTTTGCAAACTCTATGCGGCTTCCATATGTCTTGCACTGAGGAGAGGCTTCCGTCGGGCCACTCTGCCATAAAGGCCCCACTGGTGGAGGACAGCAATGATAGTGACTTTGTGGAACTTTCTCCCATCTCCCTACTGCATCTCTGGAGCTCAGCCGCAGTGATCTTGGGGTTCTTCATTACCTCTCTCACCAAGGCTCTTCTCCCACGATTGCTCAGTTTGGCTGGGCAGCCAGGTCTAGGAAGAGTTCTGCTGGTCCCAGACGTCTTCCATTTAAGGAGTATGGAGGCCACTGTACTTTTAGGAACCTTGAGTACTGCAGAAATTCTTTTGTAACCTTGGCCAGATCTGTGCCTTGCCACAATTCTGTCTCTGAGCTCCTTGGGCAGTTCCTTTGACCTCATGATCCTCATTTGGTGTGACCTGCAGTGTGCGCTGTGAGGTCTTATATACACAGGTGTGCGCCTTTCCAAATCACGTCCTATCAGTGTAATTACACACAGCTGCACTCCAATGAAGGAACCATCTCAAGGAGATCACAAGGAAATGGACAGCATGTGACTGAAATATGAGTGTCTGAGCAAAGGGTGTGAATACTTATCACCATGTGTTATACCGAGCAAAGGGGCTGAATACTTATAACCATGGGATATTTCAGTTTTTCTTGTCTAAAAAATTTCAAAAATTTCTACATATCTGTTTTTTTCTGTCAAGATGGGGGCAGAGTGTACATTAATGAGAAAAATAATGAACATTTTTGAATTTACTAAAAGGCTGCAATGAAACAAAGAATGAAAAATGTAAAGGGGTGTGAATACTTTAAATACCCAATGTGTATAATTATATAGAAAAGATACCCAGGTAATACCGGCTGTATATATATAAATATATACAGGAGATACCCAGATTATACCGGCTGTACATACATAGTTATATACAGGAGATACCCAGGTTATGCCAGCTGTACATATATAATTATATACAGGAGATACCCAGGTTATACCGGCTGTACATATATAATTATATACAGGAGATGCCCACGTTATACCGGCTGTACATACATAGTTATATACAGGAGATGCCCAGGATATACCAGCTGTACATATATAATTATATACAGGAGATACCCAGGTTATACCAGCTATACATATATAATTATATACAGGAGATGCCCAGGTTATACCGGCTGTACATATATAATTATATACAGGAGATGCCCAGGTTATACCGGCTGTACATATATAATTATATACAGGAGATGCCCAGGTTATACCGGCTGTACATATATAATTATATACAGGAGATACCCAGGTTATACCGGCTGTACATATATAATTATATACAGGAGATACCCAGGTTATACCAGCTGTACATATATAATTGTATACAGGAGATGCCCAGGTTATACCAGCTGTACATATATAATTATATACAGGAGATACCCAGGTTATACCAGCTGTACATATATAATTATATACAGGAGATGCCCTGGTTATACCAGCTGTACATATATAATTATATACAGGAGATGCCCAGGTTATACCAGCTGTACATATACAATTATATACAGGAGATGCCCAGGTTATACCAGCTGTACATATATAATTATATACAGGAGATGCCCAGGTTATACCGGCTGTACATATATAATTATATACAGGAGATTCCCAGGTTATACCAGCTGTACATATATAATTATATACAGGAGATGCCCAGGTTATACCAGCTGTACATATATAATTATATACAGGAGATGCCCAGGTTATAGCAGCTGTACATATATAATTATATACAGGAGATGCCCAGGTTATACCGGCTGTACATATATAATTATATACAGAAGATGCCCCGGTTATACCAGCTGTACATATATAATTATATACAGGAGATACCCAGGTTATACCAGCTGTGTATATATAATTATATACAGGAGATACCCAGGTTATACCGGCTGTACATGAATAATTATATACAGGAGGTGTCCAGGTTATACCGGATGTAAATATATAATTATATACAGGAGATGCCCAGGTTATACCGGCTGTACATATATAATTATATACAGGAGATGTCCAGGTTATACCAGCTGTACATATATAATTATATACAGGAGATGCCCAGGTTATACCGGCCGTACATATATAATTATATACAGGAGATGCCCAGGTTATACCAGCTGTACATATATAATTATATACAGGAGATACCCAGGTTATACCGGCTGTACATATATAATTATATACAGGAGATACCCACGTTATACCAGCTGTACATGAATAATTATATACAGGAGGTGTCCAGGTAATACCGGATGTACATATATAATTATATACAGGAGATGCCCAGGTTATACCGGCTGTACATATATAATTATATACAGGAGATGTCCAGGTTATACCAGCTGTACATATATAATTATATACAGGAGATGCCCAGGTTATACCGGCTGTACATATATAATTATATACAGTAGATGCCCAGGTTATACCAGCTGTACATATATAATTATATACAGGAGATACCCAGGTTATACCGGCTGTACATATATAATTATATACAGGAGATACCCAGGTTATACCAGCTGTACACATATAATTATATACAGGAGATGCCCAGGTTATAACAGCTGTACATATATAATTATATACAGGAGATACCCAGGTTATACCGGCTGAACATATATAATTATATACAGGAGATGCCCGGGTTATACCGGCTGTACATATATAATTATATACAGGAGATGCCCGGGTTATAACAGCTGTACATATATAATTATATACAGGAGATGCCCAGGTTATACCGGCTGTACATATATAATTATATACAGGAGATGTCCAGGTTATACCAGCTGTACATATATAATTATATACAGGAGATGCCCAGGTTATACCGGCCGTACATATATAATTATATACAGGAGATGCCCAGGTTATACCAGCTGTACATATATAATTATATACAGGAGATACCCAGGTTATACCGGCTGTACATATATAATTATATACAGGAGATACCCACGTTATACCAGCTGTACATGAATAATTATATACAGGAGGTGTCCAGGTAATACCGGATGTACATATATAATTATATACAGGAGATGCCCAGGTTATACCGGCTGTACATATATAATTATATACAGGAGATGTCCAGGTTATACCAGCTGTACATATATAATTATATACAGGAGATGCCCAGGTTATACCGGCTGTACATATATAATTATATACAGTAGATGCCCAGGTTATACCAGCTGTACATATATAATTATATACAGGAGATACCCAGGTTATACCGGCTGTACATATATAATTATATACAGGAGATACCCAGGTTATACCAGCTGTACACATATAATTATATACAGGAGATGCCCAGGTTATAACAGCTGTACATATATAATTATATACAGGAGATACCCAGGTTATACCGGCTGAACATATATAATTATATACAGGAGATGCCCGGGTTATACCGGCTGTACATATATAATTATATACAGGAGATGCCCGGGTTATAACAGCTGTACATATATAATTATATACAGGAGATGCCCGGGTTATACTGGCTGAACATATATAATTATATACAGGAGATGCCCGGGTTATACCGGCTGTACATATAAAATCATATACAGGAGATGCCCGGGTTATACTGGCTGAACATATATAATTATATACAGGAGATGCCCGGGTTATACCGGCTGTACACATATAATTATATACAGGAGATGCCCAGGTTATACCAGCTGAACATATATAATTATATACAGGAGATGCCCGGGTTATACCGGCTGTTCATATATAATTATATACAAGAGGTGTCCAGGTTATACCAGCTGTACATATATAATTATATACAGGAGATTCCCAGGTTATACCAGCTGTACATATATAATTATATACAGGAGATGCCCAGGTTATACCAGCTGTACATATATAATTATATATAGGAGGTGCCCAGGTTATACCAGCTGTAAATATATAATTATATACAAGAGATGCCCGGGTTATACCAGCTGTACATATATAATTATATACAGAAGATGCCCCGGTTATACCAGCTGTACATATATAATTATATACAGGAGATACCCAGGTTATAACAGCTGTGTATATATAATTATATACAGTAGATACCCAGGTTATACCAGCTGTACATATATAATTATATAAAGGAGGTGTCCAGGATATACCGGATGTACATATATAATTATATACAGGAGATGCCCAGGTTATACCGGCTGTACATATATAATTATATACAAGAGATGTCCAGGTTATACCAGCTGTACATATATAATTATATACAGGAGATGCCCAGGTTATACCGGCTGTACATATATAATTATATACAGTCGATACCCAGGCTATACCAGCTGTACATATATAATTATATACAGGAGGTGCCCAGGTTATACCAGCTGTACATATATAATTATATACAGGAGATACCCAGGTTATACCAGCTGTACACATATAATTATATACAGCAGATGCCCAGGTTATAACAGCTGTACATATATAATTATATACAGGAGATACCCAGGTTATACCGGGTGTACATATATAATTATATACAGGAGATGCCCGGGTTATACCGGCTGAACATATATAATTATAAACAGGAGATGCCCGGGTTATACCGGCTGTACACATATAATTATATACAGGAGATTCCCAGGTTATACCAGCTGTACATATATAATTATATACAGGAGATGCCCAGGTTATACCGTCTGTACATATATAATTATATACAGGAGATGCACAGGTTATACCGGCTGTACATATATAATTATATACAGGAGATGCACAGGTTATACCGGCTGTACATATTTAATTATATACAGGAGATGCCCAGGTTATACCGGCTGTACATATATAATTATATACAGGAGATGCCCAGGTTATACCGGCTGTACATATATAATTATATACAGGAGATGCCCAGGTTATACCAGCTGTACATATATAATTATATACAGGAGATGCCCAGGTTATACCGGCTGTACATATATAATTATATACAGGAAATGCTCAGGTTATATCAGCTGTACATATATAATTATAAACAGGAGATGCCCAGGTTATACCTGCTGTACATATATAATTATATACAGGAGGTGCCCAGGTTATACCAGCTGTACATATATAATTATATACAGGAGATGCCCAGGTTATACCAGCTGTACATATATAATTATATACAGGAGATACCCAGGTTATACCGGCTGTACATATATAATTATATACAGGAGATGCCCAGGTTATACCGGCTGTACATATTTAATTATATACAGGAGATGCCCAGGTTATACCGGCTGTACATATATAATTATATACAGGAGATGCCCAGGTTATACCGGCTGTACATATATAATTATATACAGGAGATGCCCAGGTTATACCAGCTGTACATATATAATTATATACAGGAGATGCCCAGGTTATACCGGCTGTACATATATAATTATATACAGGAAATGCTCAGGTTATATCAGCTGTACATATATATTTATAAACAGGAGATGCCCAGGTTATACCTGCTGTACATATATAATTATATACAGGAGATGCCCAGGTTATACCAGCTGTACATATATAATTATATACAGGAGATGCCCAGGTTATACCAGCTGTACATATATAATTATATACAGGAGATACCCAGGTTATACCGGCTGTACATATATAATTATATACAGGAGATGCCCAGGTTATACCGGATGTACATATATAATTATAAACAGAAGATGCCCAGGTTATACCGGCTGTACATATATAATTATATACAGGAGATGCCCAGGTTATACCAGCTGTACATATATAATTATATACAGGAGATGCCCAGGTTATACCAGCTGTACATATATAATTATATACAGGAGATACCCAGGATATACCGGCTGTACATATATAATTATATACAGGAGATGCCCAGGTTATACCGGATGTACATATATAATTATAAACAGAAGATGCCCAGGTTATACCGGCTGTACATATATAATTATATACAGGAGATGTCCAGGTTATACCAGCTGTACATATCTAATTATGTACAGGAGATGCCCAGGTTATACCGACTGTACATATATAATTATATACAGGAGATGCCCAGGTTATACCAGCTGTACATATATAATTATATACAGGAGATGCCCAGGTTATACCAGCTGTACACATATAATTATATACAGGAGATGCCCAGGTTATACCGGCTGTACATATATAATTATATACAGGAGATGCCCAGGTTATACCAGCTGTACATATATAATTATATACAGGAGATGCCCGGGTTATACCAGCGGTACATGTATAATTATATACAGGAGATGCTCAGGTTATATTAGCTGTGCATATATAATTATATACAGGAGATGCCCAGGTTATATTAGCTGTACATATATAATTATATACAGGAGATGCCCAGGTTATACCGGCTGTGTATATATAATTATATACAGGAGGTTTCCAGGTTATACCGGATGTACATATATAATTATATACAGGAGATGCCCAGGTTATACCGGCTATACATATATAATTATATACAGAAGATGCCCAGGTTATATTAGCTGTACATATATAATTATATACAGGAGATGCCCAGGTTATACCGGCTGTACATATATAATTATATACAGAAGATGCCCCGGTTATACCATCTGTACATATATAATTATATACAGGAGATACCCAGGTTATATCAGCTGTACATATATAATTATATACAGGAGATGTCCAGGTTATACCAGCTGTACATATATAATTATATACAGGAGATACCCAGGTTATACCAGCTGTACATATATAATTATATACAGGAGATACCCAGGTTATACCAGCTGTACATATATAATTATATACAGGAGATACCCAGGTTATACCGGATGTACATATATAATTATATACAGGAGATGCCCAGGTTATACCGGCTGTACATATATAATTATATACAGGAGATGTCCAGGTTATACCAGCTGTACATATATAATTATATACAGGAGATGCCCAGGTTATACCGGCTGTACATATATAATTATATACAGGAGATGCTCAGGTTATACCAGCTGTACATATATAATTATATACAGGAGATACCCAGGTTATACCGGCTGTATATATGTAATTATATACAGGAGATACCCAGTTTATACCAGCTGTACACATATAATTATATACAGGGGATGCCCAGTTTATAACAGCTGTACATATATAATTATATACAGGAGATACCTAGGTTATACCGGCTGAACATATATAATTATATGCAGGAGATGCCCGGGTTATACCGGCTGTACATATATAATTATATACAGGAGATGCCCGGGTTATAACAGCTGTACATATATAATTATATACAGGAGATGCCCGGGTTATACTGGCTGAACATATATAATTATATACAGGAGATGCCCGGGTTATACCGGCTGTACATATATAATTATATACAGGAGATGCCCGGGTTATACTGGCTGAACATATATAATTATATACAGGAGATGCCCGGGTTATACCGGCTGTACACATATAATTATATACAGGAGATGCCCAGGTTATACCAGCTGAACATATATAATTATATACAGGAGATGCCCGGGTTATACCGGCTGTTCATATATTATTATATACAGGAGGTGTCCAGGTTATACCAGCTGTACATATATAATTATATACAGGAGATGCCCAGGTTATACCGGCTGTACATATATAATTATATATAGGAGGTGCCCAGGTTATACCAGGTGTACATATATAATTATATACAAGAGATGCCCGGGTTATACAGGCTGTACATATATAATTATATACAGAAGATGCCCCGGTTATACCAGCTGTACATATATAATTATATACAGGAGATACCCAGGTTATACCAGCTGTGTATATATAATTATATACAGTAGATACCCAGGTTATACCAGCTGTACATATATAATTATATACAGGAGGTGTCCAGGTTATACCGGATGTACATATATAATTATATACAGGAGATGCCCAGGTTATACCGGCTGTACATATATAATTATATACAAGAGATTTCCAGGTTATACCAGCTGTACATATATAATTATATACAGGAGATGCCCAGGTTATACTGGCTGTACATATATAATTATATACAGGAGATACCCAGGCTATACCAGCAGTACATATATAATTATATACAGGAGGTGCCCAGGTTATACCAGCTGTACATATATAATTATATACAGGAGATGTCCAGGTTATACCAGCTGTACATATATAATTATATACAGGAGATACCCAGGCTATACCAGATGTACATATATACTTATATACAGGAGGTGCCCAGGTTATACCAGCTGTACATATATGATTATATACAGGAGATACCCAGGTTATACCAGCTGTACACATATAATTATATACAGGAGATGCCCAGGTTATAACAGCTCTACATATATAATTATATACAGGAGATACCCAGGTTATACCGGCTGTACATATATCATTATATACAGGAGATTCCCAGGTTATACCGGCTGTACATATATAATTAGATACAGGAGATGCCCAGGTTATACCGGCTGAACATATATAATTATAAACAGGAGATGCCCGGGTTATACCGGCTGTACACATATAATTATATACAGGAGATTCCCAGGTTATACCAGCTGTACATATTTAATTATATACAGGAGATGCCCAGGTTAATACCGTCTGTACATATATAATTATATACAGGAGATGCACAGGTTATACCGGCTGTACATATATAATTATATACAGGAGATGCCCAGGTTATACCGGCTGTACATATTTAATTATATACAGGAGATGCCCAGGTTATACCGAATGTGTATATATAATTCTATACAGGAGATACCCAGGTTATACCAGCTGTACATATATAATTATATACAGGAGGTGTCCAGGTTATACCGGATGTACATATATAATTATATACAGGAGATGCCCAGGTTATACCGGCTATACATATATAATTATATACAGAAGATGCCCAGGTTATATTAGCTGTACATATATAATTATATACAGGAGATACCCAGGTTATACCGGCTGTACATATATAATTATATACAGAAGATGCCCCGGTTATACCAGCTGTACATGTATAATTATATACAGGAGATACCCAGGTTATACCAGCTGTGTATATATAATTATATACAGGAGATACCCAGGTTATACCAGCTTTACATATATAATTATATACAGGAGATGCCCAGGTTATACCGGCTGTACATATATAATTATATACAGGAGATACCCAGGTTATACCAGCTGTACATATATAATTATATACAGCAGATACCCAGGTTATACCAGCTGTACATATATAATTATATACAGGAGATGCCCAGGTTATACCGGCTGTACATATATAATTATATACAGGAGATGTCCAGGTTATACCGGCTGTACATATATAATTATATACAGGAGGTTTCCAGGTTATACCGGATGTACATATATAATTATATACAGGAGATGCCCAGGTTATACCAGCTGTACATATATAATTATGTACAGGAGATGCCCAGGTTATACCGGCTGTACATATATAATTATATACAATAATGCCCAGGTTATACCAGCTGTACATATATAATTATATACAGGAGATACCCAGGTTATTCCGGCTGTACATATATATTTAGATAGAGGAGATACCCAGGTTATACCAGCTGTACACATATAATTATATACAGGAGATACCCAGGTTATAACAGCTGTACATATATAATTATATACAGGAGATACCCAGGTTATTCCGGCTGAACATATATAATTATATACAGGAGATGCCCCGGTTATACCGGCTGTACATATATAATTATATACAGGAGATGCCCGGGTTATAACAGCTGTACATATATAATTATATACAGGAGATGCCCGGGTTATACCGGCTGTACATATATAATTATATACAGGAGATGCCCGGGTTATACTGGCTGAACATATATAATTATATACAGGAGATGCCCGGGTTATACCGGCTGTACACATATAATTATATACAGGAGATGCCCAGGTTATACCAGCTGAACATATATAATTATATACAGGAGATGCCCGGGTTATACCGGCTGTTCATATATAATTATATACAGGAGATGCCCAGGTTATAACAGCTGTACATATATAATTATATACAGGAGATACCCAGGTTATACCGGCTGTACATATATAATTATATACAGGAGATGCCCCGGTTATACCGGCTGTACATATATAATTATATACAGGAGATGCCCGGGTTATACCGGCTGAACATATATAATTATAAACAAGAGATGCCCCTGTTATACCGGCTGTACACATATAATTATATACAGGAGATTCCCAGGTTATACCAGCTGTACATATATAATTATATACAGGAGATGCCCAGGTTATACCGTCTGTACATATATAATTATATACAGGAGATGCCCAGGTTATACCGGCTGTACATATATAATTATATACAGGAGATGCCCAGGTTATACCGGCTGTACATATTTAATTATATACAGGAGATGCCCAGGTTATACTGGCTGTACATATATAATTATATACAGGAGATGCCCAGGTTATACCGGCTGTACATATATAATTATATACAGGAGATGCCCAGGTTATACCAGCTGTACATATATAATTATATACAGGAGATGCCCAGGTTATACCGGCTGTACATATATAATTATATACAGGAAATGCTCAGTTTATACCAGCTGTACATATATAATTATATACAGGAGATGCCCAGGTTATACATGCTGTACATATATAATTATATACAGGAGGTGCCCAGGTTATACCAGCTGTACATATATAATTATATACAGGAGGTGCCCAGGTTATACCGGCTGTACATATATAATTATATACAGGAGATGCCCAGGTTATACCAGCTGTACATATATAATTATATACAGGAGATGTCCAGGTTATACCAGCTGTACATATATAGTTATATACAGGAGATGCCCAGGTTATACCGGCTGTACATATATAATTATGTACAGGAGATGCCCAGGTTATACCAGCTGTACATATATAATTATGTACAGGAGATGCCCAGGTTATACCGGCTGTACATATATAATTATATACAGGAGATGCCCAGGTTATACCAGCTGTACATATATAATTATATACAGGAGATACCCAGGTTATTCCAGCTGTACATATATATTTATATAGAGGAGATACCCAGGTTATACCAGCTGTACACATATAATTATATACAGGAGATACCCAGGTTATACCGGCTGAACATATATAATTATATACAGGAGATGCCCGGGTTATACCTGCTGTACATATATAATTATATACATGAGATGCCCGGGTTATAACAGCTGTACATATATAATTATATACAGGAGATGCCCGGGTTATACCGGCTGTACATATATAATTATATACAGGAGATGCCCGGGTTATACTGGCTGAACGTATATAATTATATACAGGAGATGCCCGGGTTATACCGGCTGTACACATATAATTATATACAGGAGATGCCCAGGTTATACCAGCTGAACATATATAATTATTTACAGGAGATGCCCGAGTTATACCGGCTGTTCATATATAATTATATACAGGAGACGCCCAGGTTATAACAGCTGTACATATATAATTATATACAGGAGATACCCAGGTTATACCGGCTGTACATATATAATTATATACAGGAGATGCCCCGGTTATACCGGCTGTACATATATAATTATATACAGGATATGCCCGGGTTATACCGGCTGAACATATATAATTATAAACAGGAGATGCCCCTGTTATACCGGCTGTACACATATAATTATATACAGGAGATTCCCAGGTTATACCAGCTGTACATATATAATTATATACAGGAGATGCCCAGGTTATACCGTCTGTACATATATAATTATATACAGGAGATGCCCAGGTTATACCGGCTGTACATATATAATTATATACAGGAGATGCCCAGGTTATACCGGCTGTACATATTTAATTATATACAGGAGATGCCCAGGTTATACTGGCTGTACATATATAATTATATACAGGAGATGCCCAGGTTATACCGGCTGTACATATATAATTATATACAGGAGATGCCCAGGTTATACCAGCTGTACATATATAATTATATACAGGAGATGCCCAGGTTATACCGGCTGTACATATATAATTATATACAGGAAATGCTCAGGTTATACCAGCTGTACATATATAATTATATACAGGAGATGCCCAGGTTATACATGCTGTACATATATAATTATATACAGGAGGTGCCCAGGTTATACCAGCTGTACATATATAATTATATACAGGAGGTGCCCAGGTTATACCGGCTGTACATATATAATTATATACAGTAGATGCCCAGGTTATACCAGCTGTACATATATAATTATATACAGGAGATGTCCAGGTTATACCAGCTGTACACATATAGTTATATACAGGAGATGCCCAGGTTATACCGGCTGTACATATATAATTATATACAGGAGATACCCAGGTTATACCAGCTGTACTTATATAATTATATACAGGAGATGCCCGGGTCATACCAGCTGTACATATATAATTATATACAGGAGATGCCCACGTTATACCAGCTGTACATATATAATTATATACATGAGATGCCCAGGTTATACCGGCTGTACATATATAATTATATACAGGAGATGCCCAGGTTATACCGGCTGTACATATATAATTATATACAGGAGATGCCCATGTTATACCAGCTGTACATATATAATTATACAGGAGATACCCAGGTTATACCAGCTGTACATATATAATTATATACAGGAGATGCCCGGGTTTTACCAGCTGTACATATATAATTATATACAGGAGATGCCCAGGTTATACCAGCTGTGTTTATATAATTATATACAGGAGATGCCTAGGTTATACCGGCTGTACATATATAATTATATACAGGAGATACCCAGGTTATACCAGCTGTACATATATAATTATATACAGGAGATGCCCGGGTTATACCAGCTGTACATATATAATTATATACAGGAGATGCCCAGGTTATACCGGCTTTACATATATAATTATATACAGGAGATACCCAGGTTATACCAGCTGTACATATATAATTATATACAGGAGATGCCCAGGTTATACCGGCTGTACATATTTAATTATATACAGGAGATGCCCAGGTTATACTGGCTGTACATATATAATTATATACAGGAGATGCCCAGGTTATACCGGCTGTACATATATAATTATATACAGGAGATGCCCAGGTTATACCAGCTGTACATATATAATTATATACAGGAGATGCCCAGGTTATACCGGCTGTACATATATAATTATATACAGGAAATGCTCAGGTTATACCAGCTGTACATATATAATTATATACAGGAGATGCCCAGGTTATACATGCTGTACATATATAATTATATACAGGAGGTGCCCAGGTTATACCAGCTGTACATATATAATTATATACAGGAGGTGCCCAGGTTATACCGGCTGTACATATATAATTATATACAGTAGATGCCCAGGTTATACCAGCTGTACATATATAATTATATACAGGAGATGTCCAGGTTATACCAGCTGTACATATATAGTTATATACAGGAGATGCCCGGGTCATACTAGCTGTACATATATAATTATATACAGGAGATGCCCACGTTATACCAGCTGTACATATATAATTATATACATGAGATGCCCAGGTTATACCGGCTGTACATATATAATTATATACAGGAGATGCCCAGGTTATACCGGCTGTACATATATAATTATATACAGGAGATGCCCATGTTATACCAGCTGTACATATATAATTATACAGGAGATACCCAGGTTATACCAGCTGTACATATATAATTATATACAGGAGATGCCCGGGTTTTACCAGCTGTACATATATAATTATATACAGGAGATGCCCAGGTTATACCAGCTGTGTTTATATAATTATATACAGGAGATGCCTAGGTTATACCGGCTGTACATATATAATTATATACAGGAGATACCCAGGTTATACCAGCTGTACATATATAATTATATACAGGAGATGCCCGGGTTATACCAGCTGTACATATATAATTATATACAGGAGATGCCCAGGTTATACCGGCTTTACATATATAATTATATACAGGAGATACCCAGGTTATACCAGCTGTACATATATAATTATATACAGGAGATGCCTAGGTTATACCGGCTGTACATATATAATTATATACAGGAGATACCCACGTTATACCAGCTGTACATATATAATTATATACAAGAGGTGCCCAGGTTATACCAGCTATACACATATAATTATATACAGGAGATGCCCAGGTTATACCAGCTGTGTATATATAATTATATACAGAAGATGCCCAGGTTATACCGGCTGTACATATATAATTATATACAGGAGATACCCAGGTTATACCAGCTGTACATATATAATTATATACAGGAGATGCCCAGGTTATAACAGCTGTACATATATAATTATATACAGGAGATACCCAGGTTATACCAGCTGTACATATATAATTATATACAGGAGATGCCCAGGTTATACCAGCTGTACATATATAATTATATACAGGAGATGTCCAGGTTATACCGGCTGTACATATATAATTATATACAGGAAATGCTCAGGTTATACCAGCTGTACATATATAATTATATACAGGAGATGCCCAGGTTATACATGCTGTACATATATAATTATATACAGGAGGTGCCCAGGTTATACCAGCTGTACATATATAATTATATACAGGAGGTGCCCAGGTTATACCGGCTGTACATATATAATTATATACAGGAGATGCCCAGGTTATACCAGCTGTACATATATAATTATATACAGGAGATGTCCAGGTTATACCAGCTGTACATATATAGTTATATACAGGAGATGCCCAGGTTATACCGGCTGTACATATATAATTATATACAGGAGATACCCAGGTTATACCGGCTGTACATATATAATTATTTACAGGAGATACCCAGGTTATACCAGCTGTACTTATATAATTATATACAGGAGATGCCCGGGTTATACCAGCTGTACATAAATAATTATATACAGGAGATGCCCACGTTATACCAGCTGTACATATATAATTATATACATGAGATGCCCAGGTTATACCGGCTGTACATATATAATTATATACAGGAGATGCCCAGGTTATACCGGCTGTACATATATAATTATATACAGGAGATGCCCATGTTATACCAGCTGTACATATATAATTATATACAGGAGATACCCAGGTTATACCAGCTGTACATATATAATTATATACAGGAGATGCCCGGGTTATACCAGCTGTACATATATAATTATATACAGGAGATGCCCAGGTTATACCAGCTGTGTTTATATAATTATATACAGGAGATGCCTAGGTTATACCGGCTGTACATATATAATTATATACAGGAGATACCCAGGTTATACCAGCTGTACATATATAATTATATACAGGAGATGCCCGGGTTATACCAGCTGTACATATATAATTATATACAGGAGATGCCCAGGTTATACCGGCTTTACACATATAATTATATACAGGAGATACCCAGGTTATACCAGCTGTACATATATAATTATATACAGGAGATGCCCAGGTTATACCGGCTGTACATATATAATTATATACAGGAGATACCCAGGTTATACCAGCTGTACTTATATAATTATATACAGGAGATGCCCGGGTTATACCAGCTGTACATAAATAATTATATACAGGAGATACCCAGGTTATACCAGCTGTACATATATAATTATATACAGGAGATACCCAAGTTATACCAGCTGTACATATATAATTATATACAAGAGGTGCCCAGGTTATACCAGCTATACATATATAATTATATACAGGAGATGCCCAGGTTATACCGGCTGTACATATATAATTATATACAGGAGATGCCCAGGTTATACCGGCTGTGCATATATAATTATATACAGGAGATTCCCAGGTTATACAGGCTGTACATATATAATTATATACAGGAGATGCCTGGGTTATACCAGCTGTACATATATAATTATATACAGGAAATGCCCAGGTTATACCGGCTGTACATATATAATTATATACAGGAGATGTCCAGGTTATACCAGCTGTACATATATAAATATATACAGGAGATGCCCAGGTTATACCGGCTGTACATATATAATTATATACAGGAGATACCCACGTTATACCATCTGTACATATATAATTATATACAAGAGGTTCCCAGGTTATACCAGCTATACATATATAATTATATACAGGAGATGCCCAGGTTATACCAGCTGTGTATATATAATTATATACAGAAGATGCCCAGGTTATACCGGCTGTACATATATAATTATATACAGGAGATACCCAGGTTATACCAGCTGTACATATATAATTATATACAGGAGATGCCCAGGTTATACCAGCTGTACATATATAATTATATACAGGAGATACCCAGGTTATACCGGCTGTGCATATATAATTATATACAGGAGATTCCCAGGTTATACAGGCTGTACATATATAATTATATACAGGAGATGCCTGGGTTATACCAGCTGTACATATATAATTATATACAGGAGATGCCCAGGTTATACCGGCTGTACATATATAATTATATACAGGAGATGTCCAGGTTATACCAGCTGTACATATATAATTATATACAGGAGATACCCACGTTATACCAGCTGTACATATATAATTATATACAGGAGATGCCCAGGTTATACCGGCTGTGTATATATAAGTATATACAGGAGGTGCCCAGGTTATACCAGCTGTACATATATAATTATATACAGGAGATACTCAGGTTATACCGGCTGTACATATATAATTATATACAGGAGATGCCCAGGTTATAGCAGCTGTACATATATAATTATATTCAGGAGATGCCCAGGTTATACCAGCTGTACATATATAATTATATACAGGAGATGCCCAGGTTATACCAGCTGTACATATATAATTATATACAGGAGATACCCACGTTATACCAGGTGTACATATATAATTATATGCAGGAGATACCCACGTTATACCAGCTGTACATATATAATTATATACAGGAGATGTCCAGGTTATACCGGCTGTACATATATAATTATATACAGGAGATGTCCAGGTTATACCGGCTGTACATATATAATTATATACAGGAGTTGCCCAGGTTATACCAGCTGTACATATATAATTATATACAGGAGATGCCCAGGTTATACCGGCTGTACATATATAATTATATACAGGAGATACCCACGTTATACCAGCTGTACATATATAATTATATACAGGAGATGTCCAGGTTATACCGGCTGTACATATATAATTATATACAGGAGATGTCCAGGTTATACCGGCTGTACATATATAATTATATACAGGAGATGCCCAGGTTATACCAGCTGTACATATATAATTATATGCAGGAGATGTCCAGGTTATACCGGCTGTACATATATAATTATATACAGGAGATGTCCAGGTTATACCAGCTGTATATATATAATTATATACAGGAGATGCCCAGGTTATACCGGCTGTACATATATAATTATATACAGGAGATGCCCGGGTTATACCGGCTGTACATATATAATTATATACAGGACATGGCCGGGTTATACCGGCTGTACATATATAATTACATACAGGAGATGTCCAGGTTATACCAGCTGTACATATATAATTATATACAGGAGATGTCCAGGTTATACCGGCTGTACATATATAATTATATACAGGAGATGTCCAGGTTATACCGGCTGTACATATATAATTATATACAGGAGATGTCCAGGTTATACCGGCTGTACATATATAATTATATACAGGAGATGCCCAGGTTATACCGGCTGTACATATATAATTATATACAGGAGATGCCCAGGTTATACCGGCTGTACATATATAATTATATACAGGAGATGCCCAGGTTATACCGGCTGTACATATATAATTATATACAGGAGATGTCCAGGTTATACCGGCTGTACATATATAATTATATACAGGAGATGCCCAGGTTATACCAGCTGTACTTATATAATTATATACAGGAGATGTCCAGGTTATACCGGCTGTACATATATAATTATATACAGGAGATGCCCAGGTTATACCAGCTGTACATATATAATTATATACAGGAGATGCCCAGGTTATTCCGGCTGTACATATATATTTATATAGAGGAGATGTCCAGGTTATACCAGCTGTACATATATAATTATATATAGGAGATGTCCAGGTGATACCGGCTGTACATATATAATTATATACAGGAGGTGCCCAGGTTATACCGGCTGTACATATATAATTATATACAGGAGGTGCCCAGGTTATACCGGCTGTACATATATAATTATATACAGGAGATGCCCAGGTTATACCGGCTGTACATATATAATTATATACAGGAGATGCCCAGGTTATACCAGCTGTACATATATAATTATATACAGGAGGTGCCCAGGTTATACCAGCTGTACATATATAATTATATACAGGAGATGCCCAGGTTATACCAGCTGTACATATATAATTATATACAGGAGGTGCCCAGGTTATACCGGCTGTACATATATAATTATATACAGGAGGTGCCCAGGTTATACCGGCTGTACATGTATAATTATATACAAGAGATACCCAGGTTACACCGGCTGTACATATATAATTATATACAGGACATAACCAAGTTATAACAATTCTGTTTTAGGTCAATAGAATTACCAAAATTATTTTTATTTGCCAAAATAATGAGAGAGAATGTTTTAAAGCATTTTTATTACTTTTTACAAAGTCAAAAGTTTACATACACTATGAGTACTGTGCCTTTAAACAATATGGGACCGCCCATGTGATGATGTCATTTTTTTGGAAGCTTCTGATAGGTTTATTGGCAACATCTGAGTTAATTATAGACACACCAGTGGATGTATTGTAATGCACCTGATACACACGGCTTCTTAGTGGCCAGTGTCAGGCAGCTGCTGCCAGGGCTAATAAAATAATGGGATGTATTAAAAGAGGTAGAAGTGTTCATGAAACAAATATAGTTCTACCTCTGTACAAGTCACTAGTGCGACCGCACTTAGAATACTGTGTACAATTCTGGTCACCGATATATAAGGCTACATGCGCACGCTGCTTTTTTTGCTGCTTTTTTGCTGCTTTTTTGGCTGCAGTTTTGTCAGCAGAACTTTCTGACATTTGACTTCCCAGCAAAGTCTATGAGAAGTCAGATTTGCTGCGCACACTGCAGTTTATTTGTCAGCGTTTTTTTTGTCAAAAGTTTGTGACAAAAAAAATGCACCATGTTCATTCTTTCCTGCGTTTTTGTCAACATTTGTCACCCATTGAAATCAATGAGGGCATCAAAAACGCAGGAAAAAATGCATGTTATCAAAAGTGGTGCATTTTACCTGCGTTTTTGCTAGCAAAAACGCAGGTGATTTGTCAGGAAGTGAGGTCAGGCAAGTGGTCCCGTCCCGTCCTCCACGTGTTCCCCGAAGTACCGCTGTCCCCAGGGCAGATTATGTGGAGGACGGGACTATCAGCGGCGGCAGCGAGAGGGGGATGGACATTGGCAGCTGAAAACATTGATTTTTATCTCTCTCTGCTGCCGCCGCTGATAGTCCCGTCCTCCACGTGTTCCCCGAAGTACCACTGTCCCCAGCGTGCACGCACAGGGGAGATGATGTGGAGGACGGGACTATCAGCAGCGGCGGCAGCGAGAGGGAAAAATCAATGTTTTCAGCTGCCAATGTCCATCCCCCTCTCGCTGCCGCCGCCGCTGATAGTCCCGTCCTCCACGTGTTCCCCGACGTACCGCTGTCCCCAGCGTGTACGCACAGGGGAGATGATGGACCCCTCTCACCGCCGCCGCCGCTGAAAGTCCCGGGCTCCACGCTCCTGCCGGCTCCACGCTCCTGCCGGCTCCACGCTCCTGCCGGCTCCACGCTGTAGCGCGATCAGCTGAGCTGTCACTGAGGTTACTCGCGGTCACCGCTGGATTCAGCGGTGGCCGCGGGTAACCTCGGTGACAGCTCAGGCTGATCGCGCGGCTGTCTCCATTAGCTGCATGGAGGTGACCGGAGCGGCGGTGTCTGCTGCAGCTCCGGTCACCTCCATGCAGCACAGCTGGATGCGACGCTGGAGCATGCTGGATTACGCCGGACATGGAGGGTTTGTCGGGGTTAATAAATTGGTAATGAGGGAATGTGTTTGTGTTTTTTATTTCTAATAAATTATTTTATGTGTGTTTATTTACTGTAACTTACAGATTAATCATGGAGGGTGTCTCATAGACGCCTGACATGATTAATCTAGGACTTATTGGCAGCTATGGGCTGCCAATAACTCCTTATTACCCCGATTTGCCAACGCACCAGGGCAAATCGGGAAGAGCCGGGTACAGCCCCAGAACTGTCGCATATAATGTATGCGGCAATTCTGGGCGGCTGCTGACTGATATTGTTAGGCTGGGGGGC
Source organism: Anomaloglossus baeobatrachus (assembly GCF_048569485.1). Lineage (NCBI taxonomy): Eukaryota > Metazoa > Chordata > Amphibia > Anura > Aromobatidae > Anomaloglossus > Anomaloglossus baeobatrachus. The sequence goes on from NC_134364.1 coordinate 125,958,009, forward strand.
TCCCCATAACGTGGAGCTCCCCATCCTGAGAATACCAGCCTTCAGCCGTATGGCTTTATCTGGCTGGCATTAAAATTGGGGGGGACCGCACGCCATTTTTTTAAAATTATTTATTTATTTCTAATTTTTTTTTCTTCAATTCAACAAGCTTTATGGGCTTGTTTGAACTGAAAAATACATGAAACATTTGTTGACAAAACTGCAGCCAAAAACGCACCAAAAAATCAGCAAAAACGCACCAAAAACGCACCAAAAAAGCACCTACATTTTTTGTGACATTTCCAGGCTCTCTCTGACACGGTGCAGTTTTGGCTGCAGTTTTGGCTGCATTTTGTGAACACGAAAAAGAAGCAGCGTGCGCATGTAGCCTAAGAAGGACATAGCTGAACTGGAGAGGGTGCAGAGAAGAGCCACCAAGATTATTAGAGGAATGGGGGGGCTGCAATACCAAGACAGGAAAAACGAAGGCTTAGGGGGGATCTAATCACAATGTATAAATATATGAGGGGACAGCACAGAGACCTTTCCAAAGATCTTTTTACACCTAGGCCTGCGACTGGAACACGGGGGCATCCGCTACGTCTTGAGGAAAGAAGGTTTAATCATAATCACAGATGAGGATTCTTTACTGTACGAGCAGTGAGACTATGGAACTCTCTGCCGCATGATGTTGTAATGAGTGATTCACTACTAACATTTAGGCAGAGCCTGGACGCCTTTCTTGAAAAATTTAATATTACCAGTTATGTATATTAGATTTTATGACAGGGTGTTGATCCAGGGAACTAGTCTGATTGCCGGATGTGGAGTCAGGAAGGAATTTTTTTCCCCATTGGAGCTTATTTGCCACATTGGGTTTTTTTTGCCTTCCTCTGGATCAACATGTTAGGCTACGGGTTGAACTAGATGGACTAAGGCGGGCTTTGCACGTTGCGACATCGCAAGCCGATGCTGCGATGTCGCACGCGATAGTCCCCGCCCCCGTCGCAGGTACAATATCTTGTGAAAGCTGGCGTAGCGAAAATTATCGCTACGCCGGCTTCACATGCACTCACCTGCCCTGCGACCGTCGCTCTGGCCGGCGACCCGCCTCCTTATTAAGGGGGCGGGTTGTGCGGCGTCACTGCGACGTCACACGGCAGGCAGCCAATAGGAGCAGAGGGGCGGAGATGAGCGAGATGTAAACATCCCGCCCACCTCCTTCCTTCCGCATATCCTACGGAAGCCGCAGTGACGCCGGTGGGAGATGTTCCTCGCTCCTGCGACTTCACACACAGCGATGTGTGCTGCCGCAGGAGCGAGGAACAACATCGGACCGTCGCGTCAGCGTAATTATGGATTACGCCGACGTTGCACCGATGATACGATTACGTTGCTTTGGCGCTCGTTAATCGTATCATCTAGGCTTTACACACTGCGATGTCGCATGCGATGCCGGAAGTGCGTCATTTTCAATTTGACCCCACCGACATCGCACCTGCGATATCGTAGTGTGCAAAGCCCGCCTTAGAGTCTCCCTTCAACCTTAAAAACTATGATACTATGATATGATACTATGATCTTGGGAAAGTCAAAAGAAATCAGCCAAGATCTCAGGAAGAGAATTGTGGACTTGCACAAGTCTGGTTCATCCTTGAGTGCAATTTCCAGTTACCTGAAGGTGCTGCATTTATCTGTACAAACAATTATATGTAAGTACAAACAAGATGGGCATGTGCAGCCATCACACCGCTCAGGAAGGAGACGGGTCCTGTGTACCAGAGATGAATGTGCTTTGGTCAGACATGTGCAGATCAACCCAAGAACAAAAGCAGAAGACCTTGTGAAGATGCTGGCGGAAGCTGGTAAGATTGTGTCATTATCCACAGTGAAACCAGTACTGTATCAACATGAGCTGAAAGACCACTCTGCCAGGAAGAAGCCATTACTCCAAAAGAAACAGAAAAAGCCAGATTAATGTTTACAAATGCAACAGGAACAAAGACCTTAATTTTTGGAGACATCCTGTGTCTGAAGAAACTAAAATTGAACAGTTTGGCCATAATGACCATTGTTACATTTGGAGGAAAAAGAAAGAAGCTTTGAAGCTTAAGAACATCATCCCAAGTGTGACACACGGGGACGGCGAACAGCGGAAGGAGGGGGAATAACTGACGAAATACAACCCGCCCACCGATCCAGCAAACCTCATTACCATAGCAAAAGGTCATATTTTATAAAGTTGTTATTTAGGTCTGAAAGGGGGGCCAGGAGCAACATGAACCTTTCTAGAATGCAGCCCAGGAGCTGCAGAAGGGGATTCTTTTAGTTTAATAGCGAAAATTCTTGTGACAGGTTCCCTTTAAGATAGCTAGACTATGGTCTTGCCAGTCTTATGCCCGTCATCTAGTGACAAAATGTATGATTACTATGGTCTTGCCCATTTATGCCCACCATTTAGTGACAAAATGTATCATGGGTGGAGGAAGGTAGAACTAGATGGACCTAGGTCTTTTTGCAACCTATGTAACTATGCCCTTGCCCACCGAGGAGAACATCACCCTACCTGCATTGGTTAATGTTCTCTGCTCATCGCTATTGTGTCATGCCAACAATACCATTAAGAGACAAGATTGTATCCCACAGTGGGGAAGTGGGCAAATAATTTTCCCAAGGGGCCACATGAGAGACTATGATTGTTGTGGAGGGCCAAATGAATAGGCTCAAAATCAACTGTGATCAATATTAACATATTGTCATTTAAATGAATATTGTATCACTTTATACTGCAGTATGCTTACACCCCCCTATATACAGTATGAGCGCCCACATAGTTCCCCTACATACAGTATGAGCTCTCAGCTTCTTTATACATAGTATGAACCCCAACGTAGTTTTCTTATACCCAATATGAGCCCCACATAGTTCCCCTATATACAGTATGAGCCCTCAGCTTCTTTATACATAGTATGAACCCCAACGTAGCTTTCTTATACCCAGTATGAGCCCCACATAGTTCCTCTATATACAGTATGAGCCCTCAGCTTCTTTATACATAGCATGAACCCCCACGTAGCTTTCTTATAAACAGTATGAGCCCCCACATAGTTCCCCTATATACAGTATGAGCCCTCAGCTTCTTTATACATAGTATGAACCCCAACGTAGCTTTCTTATACCCAGTATGAGCCCCACATAGTTCCCCTATATACAGTATGAGCCTTCAGCTTCTTTTTACATAGTATGAACCCCCACGTAGCTTTCTTATACACAGTATGAGCCCCCACATAGTTCCCCTATATACAGTATGAGCCCTCAGCTTCTTTATACATAGTATGAACCCCAACGTAGCTTTCTTATACCCAGTATGAGCCCCACATAGTTCCCCTATATACAGTATGAGCCCTCAGCTTCTTTATACATAATATGAACCCCAACGTAGCTTTCTTATACCCAGTATGAGCCCCACATAGTTCCCCTATATACAGTATGAGCCCTTCAGCTTCTTTTTACATAGTATGAACCCCCAGGTAGCTTTCTTATACACAGTATGAGCCCCCACATAGTTCCCCTATATACAGTATGAGCCCTCAGCTTCTTTATATATAGTATGAACCCCAACGTAGCTTTCTTACACCCAGTATGAGCCCCACATAGTTCCCCTATATACAGTCTGAGCCCTCAGCTTCTTTATACATAGTATGAACCCCAACGTAGCTTTCTTATACCCAGTATGAGCCCCACATAGTTCCCCTATATACAGTATGAGCCCTCAACTTCTTTATACATAGTATTAACCCCAACATAGCTTTCTTATACCCAGTATGAGCCCCCACATAGTTCCCCTATATACAGTATGAGCCCTCAGCTTGTTTATACATAGTATGAACCCCCACGTAGCTTCCTTACACACAGTATGAGCCCCCACATAGTTCCCCTATATACAGTATAAGCCCTCAGCTTCTTTATACATAGTATGAACCCCCACATAGCTTCCTTATACACAGTATGAGCCCACTCACTGTTTCTCTTTATACATAGAAGGAAAGGAAAACACCACATGCTCTTCTCCCTCCCGTTTCCCCGGCACTACGCCCTGTTCTGGCCTTCAGTGCACTGATACAGCAGACGCGAAGAGGTGACATCACTGTGTCTGCTTCTCAGTTGCACACGGCAATTGCTGGGAGACGCTGACGGCTCTGTTCTCCACCAATGTATTCACTGCTATCTGCATCTGAGGATACAGATATAGCCAATATCATGTGTTGTGCGATGGAGGGCACGGTGCGGCCAACGAGCCACTGGTTTCAGTCCTTTGGCTGTCTTGGTTCGTGTGCCGGACTGGAGCAACCAGAGAGTCGTATGTGGCCTACTGGCCACCCTTTGCCCACCCCTGCTGCTGTGTCACAGCAGAAACATGGTAATAATTGGAATTAGATGCTCGCCTTCTGCATTTTAACACTGAGCTGCTGCCCGTTACCCCTTTTCCTGGAGATTCTGATCAAAGAGGCCTCAACTTCCAGACTATAACAGGGATAAATATATGCCAAGGCATGGTCTCCAAACAACTCGAATTTATGGGACTCTCCTAATTTTTCAGAAACTTAAGTTGGCAAATTTGGACATACACTAACGAAAGCGGTACGGTTTAGGTATATCACACCTAAAAGTGGGGATTTGGGCCGCTCTTAGGACAGGAGCAAGGGAAGGACTTAAAACAATTCTGAAGATGATGGCAAGTATGCATTAAGTTTTTGGTCATGATTTTAGCTAATATTAGTAGACATCAACAAAATGTGCCCTTTTAATGATTTCCTTCAGGATGAGCCCATCTTAGGATATATCGACAGGTCAAAAGACTGGCATGTTTTAGGAGACATCAGTAAGGCAAACCCTTCTCAGAAGACATGAACATGATGTGTCCTTATTAAATAACATCACTAGAATGGACACTTCTTACAAGATATCACCTGGAAAGGAACGTCATAAAAAACATCACCAGGATGGGACTTTCTTAGTAGATATCACCAGCCCAGACCATTCTTAGTAGACATCACCAAGATGGATCCTTCTTAGTAGACATCACCAGGACAGACCATTTATAGTAGACATCACCAGGATAGGTCCTTCTTAGTAGACATCACCAGAATGGGACCTTCTAGGTAGACATCACCAGGATGGTCCATCTTAGTACACATCACAAGGATGGTCCATCTTAGTAGACATCACCAGGATGGGACCTTCTTAGTAGACATCAGCAGGATGGGTCCTTCTTACTAGACATCACCAGGATGTGACCTTCTTAGTAGACATCAGGCCAAACTATTCTTAGTAGACATCACCAGGACAGACCCTTCTTAGTAGACATCACCAGGATGGGTCCTTCTTAGTAGACATCACCAGGATGGGTCCTTGTTAGTAGACATCACCAGGATAGAACCTTCTTAGTAGACATCACCAGGACAGACCATTCTTAGTAGACATCATCAGGACAGACCAGCCTTAGCAGACATCACCAGGATGGGTCTTTCTTAGTAGACATCACCAGGACAGACCATTCATAGGGGTATTTTGCACATTACGACATCGCAAGCCGATGCTTGCGATGCCGAGCGTGATAGTCCCCGCCCCCGTCGCAGCTGTGATCTCTGGTGATAGCTGCCGTAGTGAACATTATTGCTACGGCAGCTTCACATGCACTCACCTGCCCTGCGACGATGCTCTGGCCGGCGACCCGCCTCCTTATTAAGGGGGCGGGTCGTGCGGCGTCATAGCGACGTCACACGACAGGCGGCCAATAGAAACGGAGGGGCGGAGATGTACGGGATGTAAACATCCCGCCCACCTCCTTCCTTCCGCATAGCTGGCGTGTGCCGCAGGACGCAGGTAGGAGATGTTCCTCGCTCCTGCGGCTTCACACACGGCGATGTGTGCTGCTGCAGGAACGAGGAACTACATCGTAACATCGGTCATTTCCAAATTATGGAAATGACCGACGCTACACCCATGATACGATTACGACGATTTTGCGCTCGTTAATCGTATCAAAAAGGCTTTACACACTATGATATCGCCTGCGATGCCGGATGTGCGTCACTTTCAATTTGACCCCACCGACATCGCAACTGCCATGTCGTAGTGTGCAAAGTGCCCCTTAGTATTCCTTAGCAGGATAGTCAGATATAAATAGGACAACTGTTGGTATCTTATTGCCCTCTTGCTCATAGACACCCTGTTTATTGTTTTAGTGGTTAGGAGTTTTCGAGAACCCCAGACAGACACTTTAATCCCTGATATTGTGGTTATTGCACCTTTTCAAGTCAATTAAAATATTCAGATTTTTTCCAAGCCCATCACTTTTCCATTGAGCAAGGTAATGATGATTTATCAGAGTAAATGCTCTGTCCTTCTCGGAGCCGGATGCCATGGCTGATTCGAGGGTCTTCTCCTTCTCACATTGTTCCAAAATTCTATATGAAGAATGAAATAATGTTTTGTTCCGATATGTGTTCTGGAAGCCAAGCTGTTCTATTAAATCACTCAACAATGTACCACAATCTCCATACAGATGCAATTAAAAGAAATTATTAATTACAAATAGGAGGAAAGGGCCTGGAGAAAAATGCGGAGGCCCAGAGAACAGATCTCTGTGGGGAGAGAAAGCTCTGCTGTGGCCATCACTTAACCTCCACACGTGTGGGAAACTATTATTTTTATTTCATCCTCCCACCACCAATATTACCCTAAAACGAAGCCATAAAATAGATATTTCACCTTACACTATGGTACCATGGTCCCAGCTATCCCCTGTTGCTGCTGACAATCATTCTGTATGTCATGTGAGAGGTTGTCAGCAGACGTGATTGATATAATTCAATGGCAATGTGATCAGACACGAGGTCGATAAACCTTATGCTACAGTGCCAGCCATTCATCTATTACTGCTGATAACTAGGCTGGATATTATATTTTGGGGGTTGTCACAACCCTTGACTGACACTGCAGACATTAATATAGGTGGGATATCCCTTTAATTATAAGTTTAGGGATTGGGGGGAGGATTAGGCGCTTTCGATCTTGCATTAATGACTCAAGAAAATGCACAAAGAATGATGATGGCAGATCTTTGTCGGATACATCTGTGGCTTGGTGAGCACAAAGACTATAAACCATGAAGACCATCCGTGAAGAGCTGACACGTCAGTCTTGTGGATACAAGTCACTGCACAGAGCTCCGGTATCTGGATGTTCTACAGAACCACTTACGGTATATTACAAGGACATGCTGCACAAATGTGACTATGTGAAAGTGGTTCAGCCGACATGGTGGAGCGCATCCACATCTTCACTGTGACCCGTCGTGAGTCACCCGTAGAGAGTTGCACAATACATAAGTGATTAGTAACATATTCAGCCTTGAATGAAGCCACAGGAACATAAAACACATCGACATATACTGTACACACCGGTCTTACACGCAGTACACCGCTTCTTGTCTGATTTGATTTCATTCTACATTCAGGACTCATAAAACAGAATGACAAGCGGAATACGTGAAAACACCGGCTTATGGGGACTTAAAGGAACAGACTAACGAAGAGAAATCTGGATGTACTCAATGATAGAATAGAGTTACCGAAGACTGATTATATAGCCAACCACTAGAGATCAGGGACGGACCTGCCCCCGGCTGGACCAGATCCTCTCGAATCCATCTGCTTATCTCTACCAAAGCACATATGGATTGGATTGGCCATGGTGCCCAACATATGATATCCTACATAAATGAGTCCAGCCAAAAAAAGTCAACTCAAATAAAAAACTCCATCAGTAAGGGGTACATGCAAGTAAAATTAGACAGTGTGTCTTGATAAAAACTGGATGGCCTCGATGATTCCACACAACACACAACTCACCAGACATTAGAGGAATGTCTACAAACGTATTATAGACCAGAAAAAATAAGAATATCAGACTGGATTGTCCAAGAACAAGGTCAACTGATCGTATTCACAAGAGTATATTCAGTCTACAACAGTCAAAGCACATGATAGAAAGATAGATAAATAGATAGCTAGATAGAGGGATAGATAGATAGATAGATAGATAGAGGGATAGATAGATAGATAGATGGATAGATAGATAGATAGATAGATAGATAGATAGATAGATAGATAGAGGGATAGATAGAGGGATAGATAGAGGGATAGATAGATAGATAGATAGATAGATAGGTAGAGGGATAGATAGATAGATAGACAGATAGATAGATAGATAGATAGGTAGGTAGAGGGATAGATAGATAGATAGGTAGATAGATAGATAGATAGAGGGATAGATAGATAGATAGATAGAGGGATAGATAGATAGATAGATAGATAGATAGATAGATAGATAGATAGAGGGATAGATAGATAGACAGATAGATAGATAGATAGATAGAGGGATAGATAGATAGACAGATAGATAGATAGATAGATAGATAGATAGAGGGATAGATAGATAGATAGATAGATAGATAGATAGATAGATAGATAGATAGATAGAGGGATAGATAGATAGATAGATAGATAGATAGATAGATAGATAGAGGGATAGATAGATAGATAGAGGGATAGATAGATAGATAGATAGATAGAGGGATAGATAGATAGAGGGATAGATAGATAGATAGATAGATAGAGGGATAGATAGATAGATAGATAGATAGAGGGATAGATAGAGGGATAGATAGATAGATAGATAGATAGAGGGATAGATAGATAGATAGATAGAGGGATAGATAGATAGATAGATAGAGGGATAGATAGATAGATAGATAGATAGATAGAGGGATAGATAGATAGATAGAGGGATAGATAGATAGATAGATAGATAGAGGGATAGATAGATAGATAGATAGATAGATAGATAGAGGGATAGATAGATAGATCATTCTTGTTGATAGTTTGTCTATGGCCAGATTAAGGTTGGCCATAATTTAGTAGACATATATCTTATTGGCACAAGTAAAGCATTCTCACATTTCGCTTGGCCCTTACCTCGGCTAAACAGGAATACTTCAGAAACCTCATATCCTCTTTAACACACAACCCCAAACAGCTCTTCAATACTTTCAACTCCCTCCTTCGCCCACCACTGCCCCCTCCAACCTCCCTCATTTCCGCAGAAGAATTTGCCACATATTTCAAAGAAAAGATCGACCAAACCAGACAAGTCTTTTCTGCTCAACCACCACAACCCCTTCATATAACAGACCACTGCTCCTCCCCCATAAACTTCCTCTCCACTATCACCGAAGAAGAGCTTGCACATCTTCTCTCAAAAGCGCACCTCACCACCTGCGCACGTGATCCCATCCCAACCCACCTCCTCCCCAACCTCACCACTATCCTAATTCCAGCCTTAACCCATCTCTTCAACCTATCTTTATCAACTGGTACCTTCCCTTCTGCCTTTAAACATGCAACAGTCACACCCATCCTAAAGAAACCTTCCCTCGACCCAACCTCTGCTGCCAGCTATCGCCCCATATCGCTACTCCCATTCGCCTCAAAACTCCTGGAACAGCACGTCCATGCTGAACTTTCCTCCCACCTCTCCTCTAACTCTCACTTTGACAACCTACAGTCCGGCTTCCGTCCACATCATTCCACTGAAACTGCCCTGACAAAAATCACAAATGACTTACTTACTGCCAAAGCTAACAACCACTTCTCTATACTCCTACTTCTAGACCTATCCTCAGCTTTTGACACTGTTGACCACTCCCTCCTACTACAGATCCTCTCTTCCCTTGGTGTCAGAGACCTCGCCCTCTCTTGGATCTCTTCATACCTCTCCAACCGCACTTTTACTGTCTCCCACTCCCACACAACCTCTTCATCCCGTCCTCTCTCTGTTGGTGTCCCTCAAGGCTCTGTCCTGGGACCATTACTTTTTTCTATCTATACATTTGGCCTGGGACAACTCATAAAGTCCCATGGCTTCCAGTACCACCTATATGCCGATGACACTCAGATCTACCTCTCTGGTCCAGATGTCACTTCTCTGCTGTCCAGAATCCCAGAGTGCCTATCTGCTATATCTTCCTTCTTCTCCTCTCGCTTCCTAAAGCTCAATGTGGCCAAAACTGAGCTGATCATCTTTCCTCCATCTCCCCTACACTCTCTACCTGATCTATCTATTACAATAAATAACATCACGCTCTCCCCAGCATCCAAAGTTCGGTGCCTCGGAGTGACCTTTGACTCTGCCTTGTCCTTCATACCACACATTCAATCCCTCACCACCTCCTGTCGTCTTCAACTCAAAAATATTTCCAGAATCCGTCCCTTCATCAATTCTCAATCCACAAAAATGCTAGTGCATGCTCTCATAATCTCCCGCCTCGACTACTGCAACATCCTCCTATGTGGTCTCCCTGCTAACACGCTCGCCCCTCTCCAGTCCATCCTTAATGCTGCTGCCCGACTGATCCACCTCTCGCCTCACTACCACCCCGCTTCTCCTCTCTGCATGTCCCTTCACTGGCTCCCAATCTTCCATCGTATCCAATTCAAACTACTAATACTGACTTACAAAGCCATCCACAAATTGTCTCCTCCATATATCTCTGAACTAATCTCTCGCTACACTCCAAAACGTAATCTCCGGTCCTCCCAAGATCTCCTTCTATCCTCCTCTCTCATTCGCTCCTCATGCAACCGTCTCCAAGACTTCTCCCGAACATCCCCAGTCTTCTGGAACTCACTGCCTCAACACGTCAGATTATCTACTACACTTGCAAACTTCAAACGGAACCTAAAGACTCATCTGTTCAGAAATGCCTATAACCTTGAATGACCTCACTGCCCCACCACCGTGCGGAGCTGCCGCCCCACCACCGTGCGGAGCTGCCGCCCCACCACCGTGCGGAGCTGCCGCCCCACCACCGTGCGGAGCTGCCGCCCCACCACCGTGCGGAGCTGCCGCCCCACCACCGTGCGGAGCTGCCGCCCCACCACCGTGCGGAGCTGCCGCCCCACCTACACCCCACCTACTGTCTCCTCCCCATAATCCTATAGAATGTAAGCCCGCAAGGGCAGGGCCCTCTTCCCTCTGTACTAGTCTGTCTACTGTAACTTGTACATGTATTTTGTATGTAACCCCCTTCTCATGTACAGCACCATGGAATCAATGGTGCTCTATAAATAAATAATAATAATAATAATAATAATGGTCACTTTATTAATGAAGATATATGTTAAAATGAGAGGATGAAGAAGGTAACCAATAGCCGTGGTGGAATAGAGAATTCAATGACCACAGAAAAGAATGATCAAGAGGACTAAACACATCTGGAGACCATACATTAAATGTCTATTGGGTTGTCTTGACCCTCCTCCACCTGCAGATGTTACCTCAAAGATGGATCAACATGCCGTTCTCTGGTATTGTGGAAAATAACTTTTCGCTTGTTCGGCCTATAGCTATATCTAAGGTTTATGGCAGTTCTTTCTGAAACAGCCATAAATATACTGAAGACGCTGGATTCCCATGGGTTTGCAGGTGTTTTCATTAGGGAAGGCAGAATAGGATGTCAGACACATCTGCTTATCTCCTTGAGAACAGAGGTTTGGACCTGTTGAAATCCAACTTGCCCAATTCTTCTCTTGTTACTCTCTCCACAGCTCAGATGAATGACAGGTCCCACCAAAATCAAGTGGGTTTTGACAATATTCATCTAATGGAATGGAAGTGAAGAGACAGTTGATTTGGGGAGATGCCGGGTATGAGTGGCGGCATTTGAAATATTTGTGTCTGAAGCGATTGAAGTGTTTCCAATTGCGAAATCAAGGTTTATCAATGGATGGACTTATATCCAATGGAGGAATCCCTGATACTGGCAATAGATGTTAGTATTGGTGTCACCAATTAGAAGGACGTTAGATCAATTTAAAGATAAGTATTGGGTCAAAAGCTGAACTGGTAAATGTATGGGCTAAAGAATAGGACACCTGACATTTTTGGACCGATAAAAGTGGTGCCAATTCAGAAACGTACAATTGGACTGATATGAGCGGTGCTCATTACAAGGATGGGGAAAAGTTGAACCGGTGAATATTTGAGCCAATGAAAAGGCCACGTGTAACTCTGAACCAATAGAAGTATTTAACAAAACAAGGCTAGATAAATGATGGATGGACATTAGTGCTGCCAATAGAAGATCTAGTGATTGGCAATAGATGGGCTGATATAAGGGCTGCCCGCTGATGAATTATTGATCATCAATACATTGATATAACTTGTGCTAACTGAGGAATCAATAATCAGCAATAGACTGATATAACTGGCACCAAAAGAAAAAAAGTAATCAATAGTAGATGAACAGATATAACCGCTGTCAAATTAAGAAACCAAGAATCTGAAATAGATGGACTGATACAAGTGCTCCCAATTTAGGCGTCAGTTACTTTTGATAGATAAAGAAAGAAGTATGGGGCCAAAAGTTGAAACAGTTAAATGTATGAGCCAATGAAAAGACCACCTTGAATATCTAAAGGACGCTTTACACGCAACGACATCGCTAACGAGATGTCGTTGGGGGTCACGGAATTCGTGACGCACATCCGTCCTCGTTAGCCACGTTGTTGCGTGTGAAACGCACGAACGACCGTTAACGATCAAAAATACTCACCATATCATTGATCGTTGACGCGTCATTCCATCCCCGATTATCGTTGCTGTTGCAGGACGCAGGTTATTCGTCGTTCCTGCGGCAGCACACATCGCTATGTGTGACACCGCAGGAACGAGGAACATCACCTTACCTCCGGCCGCCCGCAATGAGGAAGGAAGGAGGTGGGCGGGATGTTCGTCCCGCTCATCCCTGCCCCTTTGCTTCTATTGGGCGGCCACTTAGTGATGCTGCTGTGACGCCGCACGAACCGCCCCCTTAGAAAAGAGGAGGTTCGCCGGCCACAGCAACATCGCTAGGCAGCTAAGTATGTGTGACTGGTGTAAGTGATGTTGTGCGCCACGGGCAGTGATTTGCACGTGACGCACAACCGATGGGGGAGGGTACGCTCGCTAGCGATATCGATAGCGATATCGCTGCGTGTAAAGTGCCCTTAAGTGGTATCAATTGAGGAATTAGTGATTGGAAATCAACAGACTGACATAACGGCTACCAATTGTGGTGTCAGTTACCATTAGTTAATAGACAAGTAAGGATGTGACCAAAGGTTGAACGGCTAAAGGCGTCCTACAGTGTTGGGCTGATATGAGAACCGATTGTGGAGCAAATGACCAGTGGAAGAAGAACAGGTAAGCATGGGATTAGAAGTAGATGGATAGCTGAATATGGTTGGTATCAATTAAATAAAAACAATCAAAAATGTTGAAATAATCCAGGTAGCATCTGTCAACGATTTGGCAGTAGATCTACTGATGAAGTGGTGGCAAGTGTGGAAGAACAGATGAAGATGGTACCAGAACTACACGGCCAGAAAAGATGGTGTGAAGAGGCCAATGTCCGACTGATATGAGTTGAGGTCTATTGAAAGCTGGTGAACAGTAGCCGATTGAAAGGCACGAGTAGCAACGACTCACAAGCCCTGGCCAGCAATGGATAAGAACACAACTAATACCGTATAAAGAATAAATGAACCATGGACAGTGAAGAACATGGAGGGCAATCAAAGAAATGATGCTCTACCAAGAAATCGAGATGGGAACACCAGAACCAATGAGCCAAAGGTTCCTTGAAGACACAATGTAGGGAGACTATGATATATAGTATACATCCAACACCTGCTAATGTATCTGATATGAGGCTGACGGTAACAGAATTGGACCCCAGACGCGTCTTCCACTAACCCCGCTACTGATATAAATCCGACTACTGTATCTAATATATATAGAATACACAGGATCCCTGGAGAAACCTGATCACTGACCTAGATATCCTACATCCGAAAGTATTATTCCAAACATTTATCCTAATATATCACCTTCATATATCAGCCCAGCTACAGTGCCTTGAACGACATTCAGATCCTGTGGCCTTTTCCACATTTTTTCACATTTCAGATTGTATGTGATATACCAACACAAAGTAGCAGATATTTGTAAAGAGTAAATGAAATAGTACATTGTTTTCTAAATATTTGAAAAATATAAATCTGAAAATTGTGATGTGCATTTGTATTCAGCCCCCCCCCAAGTCAATACTGGATTGTGATTGGGTCATTCACACATATGAATATTCTTTGATCTAAACCATTCATTGTAGCTCTGGCAATATGTTAAGGGTTGTTGGCCTGCTGGAAGGTGAGCCTACGCCCCAGTCTCAAGTCTTTTTCAGCCTCTAATAGGTTTGTATTCAGTTCAAAAAGTTCTGCTTTGGTTACATATGAGCAGAGCTCACTGTGTCATCTACATGTCATAGAACAAGGGGCTCTGGATAAAACCAAATTAGAACCTTGTGGACTAAATGCAAAATGCTGTGTGTGGTTGAAAATGAACACTGCACATCATCCTGAAAACATCATCCCCACCGTCACACATGGTGGAGGCAGCATCCTGCTGTCAGGATGCTTTTCTTCAGCAGAGGCAGGGAAGCTATAAAACCTATAATCCTTTACCAGCTCATGACGTCGTCACCTTGCAGTCAACTTGTTTTGTCAGTGTTATTGTTCTGTGTTATTAGCCATGAATGAGCACCCAATAGAGCTGATGTAATTAGGATAAGCATTAGTGGTCCGCAGAGTCTGATGAGGCTGAGATACTGCAGGGTACAAACAAGTGTATTCAGTCATTTCCCTGCAAACTATGAAATAAGAGCTGTATTATAATATAAACAACTAGAATTCGCTAGGGGATCCCCGACCTCACCCCCAAAACCCCTGAAATGTGTGATACTGTCCGCTGAGCTGTGCGTCCAGTCCTATTATGGGTGATACCAAATATCTAAAGTAGTGACTAGAACGACACAATGTGCGAGGAGCAGCGGACATCGCTCTGTGGCTGCTGCCGAGTACATAAATGAGATATAAAGTGCATCTCCTATGGATGCGTCATCAATCAATAGTCCTGGACAACCCATTAAGTAAGTTCTTCCTGCTGCAGCCGCCCTATCCATGGACGATAACTGCGGTGTGAAAGGTGCAGGACTCTGAAGTGAGTGTGGATCGTAAGCAAAGTGCAAGCCTCCGCTTTACGTTAACAGATGACAGAGCGGGGCTTGTTTTTGAGGGGCAAATTGAAATTTATATTCATACCATTTTTTGATACAGAGAAAACATAAAGTTTGGTGGGGGGGGGTTTACCCATGTGCCATACAAGGAACTATAAACAATTTTTTTGGCAACAATGAATATATATATATATATATATACATATATATATACTAGTTGTAGTACCCAGCGTTGCCCAGGATAGCAACTGTCTCTCTGTTTCCCTCTTTGTCTGTCTGTCTCTATATCTCTTTGGCTGTCTCTCTCTTTCCCTGTCTGTCTCTATCTCTTTTCCTGTCTGTCTCTTTCCCTGACTGTCTCTCTATCTCTTTCCCTATCCGTCTGTCTCTTTTCCTGTCTGTCTGTCTCCGTATCTCGTTCCCTGTCTGTCTCTTTGCCTGTCTTTCCCTATATGTCTCTTTCCCTATCTGTGTCTTTGTCTGTGTCTATATGTGTCTGTCTGTCTCTTTCCCTGTCTGTCTCTTTCCCTGTCTGTCTGTCTCTGTCTATCTGTGTCTGTCTGTCTCTTTTCCTGGCTGCATTGTGACATGCCAACATTCTTCTGAAGTACTGGCTGCATTGTGGCTCCCAGCTCTGTTGACTTCAATAGAGGCACTTTTTTTGGACAAATAACTGTAAAGCGCGGGGTTAAAAATTTCCTTTCAAAACATAGTCTATGACATTCTCTGAGTCACATGAGGCATTTGTGCAAAATTTCGTGATTGTAAATGCGACGGTGTGAATTCCTTTAGCGGACATACATACACACACACACACACACACACACACACACACACACAGCTTTATATATTAGATACATTATATAATAGTTTGTGTGACACTACTATAAGAAAACAGCATTTGGCTCACATTATTGGACTATATTCACACTGAGCTTTTTTAGGAGTTTTTTTTGAGGTGATACTCCTCAAAATCCACCTCAAATGTTGTTCCTATTAATTTTAATGAAAATCCAAGAGATTTTGAAAAACGTGCAGTGAAAAAAAGTGCATGTCATATCTTTCGGCATGGACACACATTTTTTTTATTTGGTGGTCAAAAAGGAGATTTCTGGTGGAAGCAGCTCCAGGGATGGTGCCTTCTTTGCAGAGTGTTTGGAGGAGTGTTTCGTTTCCTGGAGCGTTCTTACCAGCCTTTTGATTGCACAGTGTCTACTTTGAAGAGATTTCCTTCATCATTCCTGGTAAAAGAAGTGACATGCACTTTTTCTCACTCCAGGCATTTATCAAAACCTGAAGCTGGGAAGAAAAATAATAAACGATCAAAACTAACATATGACCAGAAACTTTGAGTTCTTGCTCAGTTTCTGCTCCAAATACTCAGCAAAAAAAGACATCATATGCACATACCATTCTACTGTCTACTAATACCAATAGCTTCTCGGCTGATCCCAACCACCACAACTAACCTGAGATTTACGTAATGACTCCATCAGAATCCGTAATTCAGCCCCAGCCCTGCAAGCACGTCCTTACAACTACACCTACCATTCCAGGACCACTCCTCCCATCGGCCGTCCAGCCGACATATCATCCTAGGGCTCACCAATACCCCAATCATTTCTGCACCAATCCTCCCATTTTCTAACCTGACATTTACATTTGCTTCTCGTGCGGTTTATATGTTAGACATTTCATTGCACATATGTGTTTGTCACCAGTACTACTACTATCTGAAGAGGCATTAGCCAGCAAGGTGACCGACTAATCTTAAGGTGCGCAGTTCGCAGGTTTATTGTTACGTCACCACCGGAGTCCACTCCAGCGACTTCTGCTCCGATCGCCAGGCGACGCCGTGTTCCTGCCGTGGATGGTGCTGGTGATGGGAGAGGAGTCGATGCCAGCGGCACTGGTGGACGCAGGCTCTGATCATCCACTGGGCTGGGTTATCTTGGGATCTGCAGTACCAGTGGCTGACTGTGGGTGGCGTGTGTCTTCCAGCTGAAGTTGCCAGCGTTCAGCTACAGCCAATGGGAAGACACCACACCCTTATTAGTTCCCCTCCTGTCTGCTGACCTCTGCCAGAGATAGTTCTGATTTCCTGGCTCCTGATCCGCCCTATTCTGTTTAGTGATTCCTGTGTGCTGACTTCTGCGTGTTTTCTGACTACCCTTCTGCCTGCTGTTTTTGTACCTCGCTGCCCGATCCGGATTTGACCTCTGCTCCGTTTTCTGATTACGTCCTTGTCTGCCGATTCTGTCCCTGTTCTGCTATTCCTGGTTTGACCCTGCCTGACGACTATTCTCATCGGACTGCAGCCTTCCACAGGTAGTGATCTCCAGGGCCCTGTGTAATTCCAAATCCCTGTATAGAGGTTAAAGGGTTTCAGGGTTCTGGGGGTCCTGCTGGGTGAGTGGCTTCCCTCTAGCCTGTCCATTACAGCCCGTCTGAGTCTGTTGATCCAGGCAGGCGTTACATTTATGTTCTGTGACTCTTCTTCCCCGGACCTGCACACTTTTATATTGGGGGCTCTCTTACTGGATGAATCTAATCCCATCCTGTGTGATACTCTCTGCTGAGTTGTGTATCCAATCCCGTCCTGTGTGATACTATCTTCTTATATATACATTCTCCATATCTCCTAGAAAGGCCCAGTAAATTGTGTTTTGGTAAATGGGGCAGGAATAGTGTTGAATACAGCGTATAATAAATGCTGATCTATAGTAGACGATTAAAGCGCCGCTCACTGCTCATTACCCGTCTCGCACCTCTGATAAATCCCCCCGGCCTCTCCCGGCAGCGGAGCTGATTATTTCCCATCGATTCTCCGCCTGATTCGTTATCTCTGTCCTGCTCCGTCGCAGACTTTTGTTTCATCGTCTTCTGGTGGAGAGACCCCGGAGGCTTCTTCCATTAATTATATATAAACAACTTTCCGGTGCTGATAGATGAGCGATACGCCACTGAGTAACCCAACATCCAACCAAAAATTACCGGTTGGTTACAGTGGAGGGGAGAGGAAGGTAACCTTTAAAAAGTATGTGCCCCCCAAAAAAATAAGTCTTTTGACATGTCCGTCTGTCGGGCGTTCTTAACTCTGTGTCTGGGGAAGCTGAATAACAATAATGGACGCCATAACTCGAAAAGGAATTATTGTCACAGGGATTTACAGAATGGGAAATATGACTGGGAATTTGGAAAATCTCTGGGAGTTCACATTTATAGGGCAAACACTAAAATTCTTTCTCGGAGTCCCTCCATCCAAATTGCCACTGTTTTATAGGAGAAAAACAGCCTGACTCTGCTGATATGGATTGAAAGGACTGAATGACAATGAAGGTGCTGGAGGAAAGTGTCCAAAAACAGCAGAAGATGATGAAATGACAGCACTGTCATACATCAGCAGCACACCTGCACACGGCATTATGGAAAAACCTAACTGTGAGAACTGTCCTTCACACCTGCACCATCCCACCACTACTGACCCTCAAGTCCACACTGTCCCGTGACTACAGTCCCTCACGCCCACACCATACTGCGACTGTCCTTCACACCTGCACCATCCCACCACTACTGACCCTCAAGTCCACACTGTCCCGTGACTACAGTCCCTCACGCCCACACCATACTGCGGCTACAATCCCCCAAGCTCACATTGCCCCACAAATACAGTCCGTAATGTCCACACCATCCTGTTACTATAGTCTCTCACATCCACACTATCCTGCCAATACAGTTCCTCACGCTCACACCGTCCTACAACTAAAGTCCCTCATGTCCACACCATCCTGTGACTACAGTCCCTCACACCCACACTATGCTTTGATTACAGTCGCTCACAGCCACTCCATCCTGTGACTACAGTCCCTCATGTCCACACTATCCTGCAACTACAGTGCCTCAGTCCCACGCTGTCCCATGTTTACAGTCGCTCACGTCCAGACCATCTGACTACAGTCCTTCATGCCCACACCATTCTGCAACTACAATCCCTCACGTTCACACTATCCCGTGGCTACAGTCCCTCACGCCAATACCATCCTGCGACTTCAGTTCCTCACACCCACACTAACCTGCGACTACAGTCCCTCACACCCACAATAAGCTTTGACTACAGTCACTCATGGCCACTCCATCCTGTGGCTGCAGTCCCTCATGTCCACACCATCCTGCAACTACCGTCCCTTAGGTCCACACCATCCTGCTACTATAGTCCCTCATGCCCACACCATCCTGCTACTATAGTCCCTCATGCCCACACCATCCTGCGATTACAGTCTCTCATGGATACAGCATCCTGTGACTGCAGTCTCTCATGCACACACCATCCTGCGACTGCAGTCTCTCACGCACACACCATCCTGCGACTGCAGTCTCTCACGCACACACCATCCTGCGACTGCAGTCTCTCACTCACACACCATCCCGCGACTACAGTCTCTCACTTCCCCACCATCCTGCGACTAGTCTCTCACGCACACACTATCCTATGACTACAGTCTCTCACACACAAACTATCCTACGACTACAGTCTCTCATCCACACACCATCCTGCGACTACAGTCTCTCACGCACACACTATCCTACGACTACAGTCTCTCACACACAAACTATCCTACGACTACAGTCTCTCACGCACACACCATCCTGCGACTACAGTCTCTCACGCACACACCATCCCGCGACTACAGCTTCTCACATCCACACCATCCTGTGACTACAGTCTCTCACGCACAGACTATCCTGCAAGTACAGTCTCTCACGCACACATCATCATGCTACTACAGTCTCTCACGCACACACTATCCCGCGACTACAGTCTCTCACATCCCTACCATCCTGCGACTACAGTCTCTCATGCACACACTATCCAGCGACTAAAGTCTTTTAGTTCCACACCATACTGCGACTACAGTCTCTCACGCACACACCATGCCGCGACTACAGTCTCTTACATCCCCACCATCCTGCGACTACAGTCTCTCACGCACACACTATCCTACGACTACAGTCTCTCACGCACACACTACCCTACGACTACAGTCTCTCACGCACACACCATTCTGCGACTACAGTCTCTCACGCACACACCATCCCGTGACTACAGGTTCTCCCATCCACACCATCCTACGACTACAGTCGCTCTCGCACACACCATCCCGCGACTACAGTCTCTCACATCCCCACCATCCTGCGACTACAGTCTCTCACGCACATACCATCCCGCGACTACAGTCTCTTACATCCCCACCATCCTGCGACTACAGTCTCTCACGCACACACCATCCCGCGACTACAGTCTCTCACATCCCCACCATCCTGCGACTACAGTCTCTTACGCACACACCATCCTGCGACTACAGTCTCTCATGCACACACCATCCCGCGACTACAGGTTCTCACATCCACACAATCCTGCGACTACAGTCTCTCACGCACACACCATCCTGCGAGTACAGTCCTTTAGGTCCACACCATCCTGCGACTGAAGTCTATCACACACACACCATCCTGTGACTACAGTCTCTCACGCACACACCATCTTGCAACTGCAGTCTCTCACGCACACACCATCCTGCGACTACAGTCTCTCACGCACACACCATCCTGCAACTACAGTCTCTCACGCACACACCATCCTGCGACTACAGTCTCTCACGCACACACCATCCTGCAACTACAGTCTCTCACGCACACACCATCCTGCGACTACAGTCTCTCACGCACACACTATCCAGCGACTAAAGTCTTTTAGTTCCACACCATACTGCGACTATAGTCTCTCACGCACACACCATGCCGCGACTACAGTCTCTTACATCCCCACCATCCTGCGACTACAGTCTCTCACGCACACACTATCCTATGACTACAGTCTCTCACGCACACACTACCCTACGACTACAGTCTCTCACGCACACACCATTCTGCGACTACAGTCTCTCACGCACACACCATCCCGTGACTACAGGTTCTCCCATCCACACCATCCTACGACTACAGTCTCTCACGCACACACCATCCTGCGACTACAGTCTCTCACGCACACACCATCCTGCAACTACAGTCTTTCACGCACACACCATCCCGCGACTACAGTCTCTCACGCACAAACCATCCCGCGACTACAGTCTCTCACGCACACACCATCCTGCAACTACAGTCTCTCACGCACACACCATCCTGCAACTGCAGTCTCTCACGCACACACCATCCTGCAACTACAGTCTCTCACGCACACACCATCCTGCGACTACAGGTCTTTAGGTCCACACCATCCTGCGACTACAGTCCTTTAGGTCCACACCATCCTGCGACTACAGTCCTTTAGGTCCACACCATCCTGCGACTACAGTCCCTCACACACACATCATCATGCGACTACAGTCCCTCACACCTGCACTGTCCTGCCACTACTATCCCTCACGCCCACACCATTATGCCACTACTATCCCTCACGCCTACACCATTATACCACTACTGTACCTCACGGCGTCCTATCACTATTGTCTGTCATACCGATACCATCCTACGACTTCTGTTCCCTTCACAGCTGAAATCTCAGCAATATTTTGTAGTCAGAGCTAATACCTCTCTGGTTTTCCCTCAGGTGACTTCTCACTGTCTCCCCCTGCTGGTTCAATATGTATTCACAATGTGATTTCACGGCATGTTTTATTGTGGAATACAGATATATAATACTCTGTAGTCCCTGGTCTGATGGCGTATACCCAGAAGTATTGTATGTATATACAATATCGTACTGTGCAAGATTAGGGGAAGTGTGTACAAAATGCTGCAAAGTAAGAATACTTGTAAAGATAGAAATATTCTAGTTTATTTTTATCAAATTCCAAAGCGCAAAGTGGTTGAACAGAAGAGAAATCTCAATCACATCAATATTTGGTGAAGGCCTTTGGCCTTCATCAGTTCTTTTAGGAACGCTAGCACATTGATCGAGTTTGTAGGATTATAGTCAGGCATATGAGTGACCAATTATACCAGGCAGGTGATAATGATCATCTTCTGTATTAACTGAGACAGAAACAGTTGTGCTGGAGGTTTAAAGCTGAACGAGCAACAGGCAAAATCTGTTACAAAGGTGAAGTTGTGGAAGACAGATTTGTGTCACAGGTCTTGCACTATTTTACGGTTTGCACCTGTTCACACTTGTCTGTTAGGATATGCAGGTCAGTTTTTATTTCACAGGTACTGCACCATGCCAAGGCTGAGCAGAACAACAATACACAGTCATTATTCTGCATTAACAAGGTGTCTCCCAGACAAAGATTCCATAGTAGACTGGGGTTTTAAGATGTGCTTTACCAACTCTTTAGCACCAGAAAATGGACAATATTGTGTACGTAGATGCTGTGGTCTGCCAAAGAAACTTAGTGCAACAGATGAATGACATATCACGATTACTTTCTTTTGAAATTGGAAGATATCCAGCAGTGCCATCAACTCAAAACTGGCAGCAACCAGCGGGACCCAGCTACATTTATCAACTGTTCAGAGACGTCTGGCCAGAAGCCATCTTTATGGAAGAATTTCGGCTACAAACCAAACCTTCACCAGGAAAACACGGCAAAGTGAATCAACTATACACAAAAACATTGGAACAGGGGTGCAGAAAGATGGCACCAGGTGCACTGGACTGAGAAATCCCAATGGGGAATATTCATCTGTAGCAAAAGGAGAGGGGCACAAGAATAAAGGTCTGCAGGAGAAGTGAAGCGTGGTGGAGGGTCCTGCAAGCTTGTGGCTACAGTTCAGCACATAGCGTTGGGGATTTGGTCAGGATTAATGGTATTCTGAATCCTTAACAATACAGACACATATACAGTGCCTTGCGAAAATATTCAGCCCCCTTGAATTTTTCAGCCTTTTCACACATTTCAGGCTTCAAACATAAAGATAAAAATGTTAATGTTCTGGTGAAGAATCAACAACAAGTGACACAATTGTGAATGTAAATGACATTTATTGCTTATTTTAAACTTTTGTAAAAAAGAATAAACTGAAAATTGGGGCGTGCAATATTATTCATCCCCTTTACTTTCAGTGCAGCAAACTCACTCCAGAAGTTCATTGAGGATCTCTGAATGATCCAATGTTGTCCTAAATGACTGATGATGATAAATATAAGCCTCTGTGTGTAATCAAGTCTCCGTATAAATGCACCTGCTCTGTGATAGTCTCAGTGTTCTGTGTAAAGCGCAGAGAGCATCATGAAGACCAAGGAACACAACAGGCAGGTCCGTGATACTGTTGTGGAGAAGTTTAAAGGATTTGATTACAAAAAGATTTCCACAACTTTAAACATTCCAAGAAGCCCTGTGCAAGCGATCATATTGAAATGGAAGGAGAATCATACCACTGCAAATCTACCAAGACCCGGCCGTCCATCCAAACTATCATGTCAAACAAGGAGAAGACTGATCAGAGATGCAGCCAAGAGGCCCATGATCCCTCTGGATGATCTGCAGAGATCTACAGCTGAGGGGGGAGAGTATGTCCATAGCACAACAATCAGCCGTACACTGCACAAATCTGGCCTTTATGGAAGAGTGGCAAGAAGAAAGCCATTTCTCTAAGATATCCATAAAAAGTTGTTTAAAGTTTGCCACAAGCCACCTGGAGACACCAAACCTGTGGAAGAAGGTGCTCTGCTCAGAGGAAACCAAAATCAAACGTTTTGGGCACAATGCCAAACGATATGTTTGGCGTAAAAGCAACACAGCTCATCACCCTGAACACACCATCCCCACTGTCAAACATGGTGGTGGCAGCATCATGATTTGGGCCTGCTTTTCTTCAGCAGGGACAGGGAAGATGGTTAAAATTGATGGGAAGATGGATGGAGCCAAATGCAGGAGTATTCTTGAAGAAAACCTGTTGGAGTCTGCAAAAGACTTGAGACTGGGACGGAGATTTGGCTTCCAACAAGACAATGATCCCAAACATAAAGCAAAATCTACAGTGGAATGGTTCACAAATAAACGTATCCAGGTGTTAGAATGGCCAAGTCACAGTCCAGACCTGAACCCAATCAAGAATCTGTGGAAAGAGCTGAAAACTGCTATTCACAAACGCCTCCATCCAACCTCACTCAGCTCCAGCTGTTTACAAAGGAAGAATGGGCGAGAATTTCAGCCTCTCCATGTGCAAAACTGATAGACACATACCCCAAGAGACTGCAGCTGTAATCGCAGCAAAAGGGGGCGCTACAAAGTATTAACTGAAAGGAGACGATTAATATTGCACGCCCCAATTTTCAGTTTTTTAATTTTAACAAAAGTTTAAAATAAGCAATAAATTTCGTTCAACTTCACAATTGTGTCACTTGTTGTTGATTCTTCACCAGAACATTAAAATTTTTATCTTTATGTTTAAAGCCTGAAATGTGGGAAAAGGTTAAAAAAATTCAAGGGGGGCGAACACTTTCGCAAGGCACTGTAAACCCATCATCTAATACCATCAGGGAGGCACCTGATTGGGTACAAAATCATTCTATAGCAAGACATCCCCAAACATCCGTCCTCAGTGTGAAGAAGAATGAGGAGTCCTGGAGGTGATGATCCCTGATCTCACAGCATTCCCATCTGTCTGGGATCAAGTGGCAGAAGAATCTATACAGGCCTCATACACAGAGGATCGGGGGTCAGGTCTCCAAGATGTTTGGAACAACCTCCTGTCGAGTTCCTTCAAAATCTGTGTACAAGTGACGAGAAGACGTGATGGAAGCGACACGATGGAGGCGACACGATGGAGAAGACGTGATGGAGGCGACACGATGGGGAAGACGTGATGGAGGCGACACGATGGAGAAGACGTGATGGAGGCGACACGATGGAGAAGACGTGATGGAGGCGACACGATGGGGAAGACGTGATGGAGACGACACGATGGAGATGACATGATGGAGGTGACATGATGAAGAAGACGTGATGGAGGCGATACAATGGAGAAGACGTGATGGAGGCGACACGATGGAGGCGACACGATGAAGGCGACATGATGGAGGCGACACGATGGAGGTGACACGATGGAGGCGACACGATGGAGAAGACGTGATGGAGGAGACACAATGGAGGCGACACGATGGAGAAGACGTGATGGAGGAGACACAATGGAGGCGACACGATGGAGAAGACGTGATGGAGGCGACACGATGGAAGCGACACGATGGAGGTGACACGATGGAGGCGATACGATGGAGAAGACGTGATGGAGGCGACACGATGGAGGCGACACGATGGAGGTGACATGATGGGGGTGACACGATGGAAGTGACACGATGGAGGCGACACGGTGGAGGCGACACGATGGAGGCGACACGATGGAGAAGACGTGATGGAGGCGACACGATGGAAGCGACACGATGGAGGTGACATGATGGGGGTGACACGATGGAAGTGACACAATGGAGGCGACACGATGGAGGTGACACGATGGAAGTGACACGATGGAGGCGACACGATGGAGGCGACACGATGGAGAAGACGTGATGGAGGCGACACAATGGAAGCGACACGATGGAGGTGACACGATGGGGGTGACACGATGGAGGCGACACGATGGAGGTGACATGATGGGGGTGACACGATGGAAGTGACACGATGGAGGCGACACGGTGGAGGCGACACGATGGAGGTGACATGATGGGGGTGACACGATGGAAGTGACACGATGGAGAAGACGTGATGGAGGCGACACAATGGAAGCGACACGATGGAGAAGACGTGATGGAGGCGACACAATGGAAGCGACACGATGGAGGTGACACGATGGGGGTGACACGATGGAGGCGACACGATGGAGAAGACGTGATGGAGGCGACACAATGGAAGCGACACGATGGAGGTGACACGATGGGGGTGACACGATGGAGGCGACACGATGGGGGTGACACGATGGAAGTGACACGATGGAAGTGACACGATGGAGGCGACACGATGGAGGCGACACGATGGAGGCGACGGGCTGTCACCGAATACTGATAGTATATCCATTTCTCTCGCTCACTCACTTTGCATTATTAATACTTCTGTTTTTGGAAGTGACATCTGCCTAATAAAATGTAGCCCGGTCCTGTATATGAATACTGTAATACTGGGCGCTGTAATATTTATTATTCCGCACTCTGTGAATAATGACGCTCGCACTCTCGCTGGTGTCGCTCTTGCAGTAATAATCTCACCAAGGAAATTAACTCATTTTTCTATAAGAAGCAACTTTTTAACGAGCTGGAAAGTCTCAGAGTGTAAAGTATGGATTTCCTACCACGGCGGATGGAGATATCAGCATATCCATAAAGGTGGGTTATAAAACCCCATCCTCCAGAGACAGCGCCTCTTAACACCGTGGCTGCCAGCTGTATCTCCTCTTGGGGTGCGTCCTGGGGACACCCCTAGACTGTGAAGGGGAGATTCAGGAGTGATGATGAGGCATCTGTCTATATCTGTGATGAGGCATCTGTCTATATAGATAGCATGTGCCAATACACTCTGTATGTGGCCCCCCCTTATCGTCACCCGGCATGGGAAGCCCCCCGAGGCTGGAGCTCTCCGCATTACACGCTGGTGTCTGACAGCAGCAGATGTCTCACATTAGACAGATGCAGTTACATGCTCAAACAGCTGAAATGGCACCAGCTCCTCTCCCCTGCCATCGCTCTATACCCCCAGTGCCCGTCCATCATCCCACCACGATTAGCTCCACTGTGCCCT
The DNA here is from genome assembly GCF_048569485.1 of Anomaloglossus baeobatrachus. Taxonomy (NCBI): domain Eukaryota; kingdom Metazoa; phylum Chordata; class Amphibia; order Anura; family Aromobatidae; genus Anomaloglossus; species Anomaloglossus baeobatrachus. The sequence continues at coordinate 125,984,898 of NC_134364.1, forward strand.
GCAGACATGGCTGTTACTTAACTATTTACAGCCCTGCTCCACATCTCCACAGGCTGTAGAAATCATTAGTCTAGGCAGGATGACCATTCATGACTCAGGGAAAGCTGGGTTATCCTGCATGTATGCGTGTAGGAATACCCTCAGAATGGGTGAAGATTATCAGTCGGATTACATGACTCAGTGATGGACATCAATAAAGATCACCGATGGCTGCAAAAATCAGCGCTGTGCACATTCATTATGGTTTACCCTTAGTGAGGACAGGAAAGCTGAGTGAAGACCACTATGTGTATAGTATCAAACTGGGATTATCATTGGCAGCTTTTTATGACTCTTTATCTCTTCATCCCTTGATTTGGGCGTCAATGAAGAACACAGCTAGTTAATGCTGGACACATTGATAATGGTTTAAACTTGAGGATACTGGGAAAGCTGGGTGACTACCTCTGTGTGTATACCGTCAGATAAGCATTATCATTATTGGGAGGTTGACATGTTACATAGTTGGTGTAATAGACTTGACTCGCACTTAACTAGCTAGTACGTGACACATTCATCATGATTTGCTTGTGAGGACGCTGGGAAAGCTGGGTGACTACCTCTGTGTGTATACCGTCAGATAAGCATTATCATTATTGGGAGGTTGACATGTTACATGGTTGGTGTAATAGACTTGACTCGCACTTAACTAGCTAGTATGGGACACATTCATCATGATTTGCTTGTGAGGATACTGGGAAAGCTGGGTGACTACCTCTGTGTGTATACCGTCAGATAAGCATTACCATTATTGGGAGGTTGACATGTTACATGGTTGGTGTAATAGACTTGACTCGCACTTAACTAGCTAGTATGGGACACAATCATCATGATTTGCTTGTGAGGACGCTGGGAAAGCTGGGTGACTACCTCTGTGTGTATACCGTCAGATAAGCATTATCATTATTGGGAGGTTGACATATTACATGGTTGGTGTAATAGACTTGACTCGCACTTAACTAGCGAGTACGGGACACATGAATCATGATTTGCTTGTGAGGATACTGGGAAAGCTGGGTGACTACCTCTGTGTGTATACCGTCAGATAAGCATTATCATTATTGGGAGGTTGACATGTTACATAGTTGGTGTAATAGACTTGACTCGCACTTAACTAGCTAGTGCGGGACACATGAATCATGATTTGCTTGTGAGGATACTGGGAAAGCTGGGTGACTACCTCTGTGTGTATACCGTCAGATAAGCATTATCATTATTGGGAGGTTGACATGTTACATAGTTGGTGTAATAGACTTGACTCGCACTTAACTAGCTAGTACGGGACACATGAATCATGATTTGCTTGTGAGGATACTGGGAAAGCTGGGTGACTACCTCTGTGTGTATACCGTCAGATAAGCATTATCATTATTGGGAGGTTGACATGTTACATAGTTGGTGTAATAGACTTGACTCGCACTTAACTAGCTAGTGCGGGACACATGAATCATGATTTGCTTGTGAGGATACTGGGAAAGCTGGGTGAAGCCTCTTATGTGTATATAGTCAGACTGGGATTATCATTATCTGTAGGTGTATATATGACTCTTAATCGTGGATCAGTGCCAGTACATTGATAAATAATGCAGCTGGTAAGACATGACATGCCACAAGAGCACTGGGAAAGTTGGGTGATGCCCCATATGTGTATCGTGCCGGGCGACACTCCTGATTATTGTTATTGGTAGGGTACGTGTATACATAACTCTTAGCGGCCGATCACTCGGGCTGCCCTCTGATGTAGCACACATTATGGTTTCCCACTGAGGACCCTGGGAAAGCTGGGTGAGCACCGCTATCATTATTACTTATCACTGAGCCCCTCCGTTTATACACGGGTGTTTCATTACTAGGCATTATATCTGAGGACCGTATGGATCTAGGATGACCTGATGTTCCCCCACCTTCCCATTAACCCAATTCTTTCCTTTTGCTCCCTGTGATTTCCTCACTGAAATCTTAAGAATTGCTCAGCAGATGGTGCTGAGGCTGCGACTTAGAGGCGGCTTCTTCTCCTCCTGCAGATCAGGGAGCTCATTGTACATTCTGCCTGCTTCCCGGGAACAAGTGGGGAATGATCCTATGAGAAGTCCTATACCCCCACCCACCACCGCCGCCGTTCTGATCTCTCCTGCCTCATCCCTGATGCTTCATCGTAGCGACATCTTATTCCCCAGTGCAAATCCCAGACATTCACCTCACATAGCTGCCTACATGACACCTGTAGCCATTTTTCTCCCAGCATCCTCTACATTTCTCCATATAGGATGTGTATGACTATGTATGTGAGCGTCTTCAAGCCTGCGACTGCATTGGAATCTGTGGGTGATGAGGAGATTGCACTCCCCAAGCCCTGAGGATAGGGGCAAGCAGTCAGCCTAGCAAGTGGGAGACCCGTTAACTCCTTCAGAGCCAGAGATACCATGGCCCTGGAGGATTGGTAGGGAATGAGACACCGGTTCTTATCTAAGCTAAGTAAGGTGCCATACTGCGTCAATGGAAGAAGACCCTGCACCATGTAACCCGTTCAAACACCCAAACCCAAGAGTCTTCTCAGCGGAGGTGTTGGTCCTACCTTTTCGTACAAACCCCATGACAGTTCTGTCTCAATGACCATGACAACTATTCCAAACATCCCGAATATCAGCGCGTAGTCACTAAGCCTCTTCCGCTTTTCGAAAAGCGCCCTCCTATGTCCCAATTTGTATCCAATGTTTTGATGCTTCCTCTTGTTGGGTTTGGGGTAGTTGGTGGTGGAGGTGTTATTGCCTGAGTGTTGGTGGTTCTGCGTGGCATTAGGATGGTGGTGCAGATTCTGGTTGGAGTGGTGCTCATCCTTGGAAGAGATGACTATCTCTGGAGCGTTGCTGGAGTTGAAGATCTGAAGAGGTTGGCTCTCGGGCTCCGAGTCTATCAGGTTCCTTCTGGAGGCACTTAGTCGGCTGAGGGGTTTCATCACCCCCCCTGTGTATTTACAAGAGCTCATGGCTATTTCGGTGAATGGGTTGCTGTCCCTTCTGTGGACGAGAGGACTGGCTTGTCTGTGCTTGCATCCTCCGCCAGCCCCACTTGTAGACGCTGAAGTTGGAGAGTGTCCAACCAAGTGGTCACTTAAATTGAGCTGGCTGCCCTGCCTGGAGGAAGAAGGGTGGTGGAGGACGGTTGAGTTGTTGGAAGGAGGTGCCCTGAAAGCTGACGGAGAGGACGAGTGCAACAGGCTGTGATGGTAGCTCTGGCTGTGCAGCTGGTTCACAGAGTCCCCCGATAACGGGCAGTGACACTTGGGTTCTTCATCCATGTCGCCAACCCCTGAATCATGAAGGTGCCCAGAGGTGTCCATGATGGTGGTGGTGTGGATGTGGTGATGAGATGCCTTCAGCCCCCCAATCCTGACACTCTGTGTGCAATATCCTACAGGAAAAGAAAGGGGGATAGGGATACAGATTAAATGCAAAAGCCAAATGTGCAATACCCTCCCTCCCTCCCAAAGATGCCAGTGCCATGAAATCCTCAGGTGTTACTTTGGCAGCTCTTACATGTCATTGTATGGAAGGTGCTGGGTACTCGGAGCTGAGATCCTGCCTGTCTTCTCTCTCTATAGCTAGCTCTGTCTCCCTTACCAAGCCAAGCCCATATCTTGGCAGGCAGCTCCTATTGGCTTGTCTGGCAGCTGTGACACAGTGATCCAGCCCTACACCGGGGCTTTAACCTCCTCAGAGCTACAGAGGTGGCCAGGTGAAGCAGCACAGCCATGGTCCTGGCATCCATCCCTGCCCCTCCAGTCCATGCCCGCTGCATCTCACAACAATTAATTATCACTGGAGCCTGGCATTACAGGGGACTGGCACACTAAGGGTTAACCCCAGCACCCAGAGTATAGCATGCATTTTACTATTAGATTGCAAGCTCTTCTGTCTCAGACAACGGTTTTCCTCATGACTATGCTGTTAGCAGGTATTTCATCAGACACAGGGACATATTATTACCATTCTAGAAATCAGTCTCCCTTATTTTTCTAGACAACTATAAAACACCACAAGTGACATAGATACAGTGTGAGGCCTTACACCTACACTATGAGGCTAGTGACATAGATCTGCAGCGCCCCACGGGGCAGGTGGATAACCTACTCGTTGCCGGGCCATTGCGGGTCGGGTCAGGCGATAGTGTGGCGCCCCTGAGGCTTCCGTCGCCACAGAGATATTGCACCTCAGCCAGAGGTGTGATGCCCCATCCTGGGTAAGAATGAGGTCATATGCCGGTCCACAGACTAAACTTACACACACCAATTGGTAAGCATACACTGGGTCAGGGATAGTGGCAGCAACCCCCATAGATGTATTCATGGGGCCATAAGTCCCATTTCTGTTCCCAATAGTGTGGGTCCTAGTCAGTGGGTGTGTGGGAGGAGTCAGAAAGTGAGAGTAGACAAAGGGAACTAGGAAGTTCCACTTCAGTCAATTCTGTCTGTCTGGAGGGTGAAGGAGAGGGAGGTAGTTACCTCAGGAGAAAGTGACAGACGTTCCTGGTGGAGATCCTGGGGTCTAGTTAGGTCCAGGTGACACAGAAAGAAAGAAAGAAAGGATTCTAGGGCCACGGAAGGGCATATTGGCTCGTGGCCTGTTCCACTGGAAGATCGGGTGGAGGGATCTGGCTGCATTCGGGGACGGTCCCCAGACAGAGGGAAGAAAGACAATTCCTCAAAAGTAACACCGAAGGCCCGGGGTGGTTGCAACCGCCCAGGGCCACAACCTGCCACAGATCCCCGGTGAAGTGGGCAAGATACAACTGTGGTTAACCCCCTTTGTACAGGCCCTGTGGTGGAGGCCGAGACCAGCTCAGCTACAACGGTCAAGGCTAGGAAGACAGTCAGGAGAGAGACACAGGAGGGATGCATCGGTATTGACCTCTGAACTACCCGGGATCGGCAGAGGCACCTGACAGTGGATCCTAGCATACTGTGGGCAACTGGACAGCTGCCGAACTGAGACTAACTTGTGAGTAAAGATCTTAACTGCAAGCCCTGTGTCGTCTGCTTTATCCTGCACTGCATCTACAACACCATAGACTTTACCAAGCACCAAAGGTTACCCCGGGGAACCCGCTCTACCTGTGGAGAGCAAGAAACACCTTAGCTGCCCTAACATCAGCCCCGGAGGTCCCTTCCAGCAGCTGCGGCTCCATAGCTGCAAATTACCACAGGTGGCGTCACGAATCTTAAATAAACATTATCATCATCATCACCCCCGATACCGCCACAGTAATTGACTCCACCAGGGCCACTGAATCGGGCCCCGCCACCGCTGACTACCCCGGACTAGGCGAGTCAATGTCACGGGTGGCCTTGCCCTGTTCCGTTGCCCCGAGTCGTGCAGTAAATGAAGGGAAAGCGGGGTGATTGGGGAAAGTTTGTTGTGACGCCACCTGTGGTATGTGGCCAGGGAGTAGCCGCCGCTGCAGAATTCCTCGCTAGGGCAGGTGTTATGGCAGCCAGGATGGTGTCGCCCCCTACAGGCGGAGCGGGCCCCAGGTGGATAACAGGGTTTGGCAGTCCCTTGCAAGCCCCGGAGCGTGGGGCGACGGCGTCGCTAATCAGAGTCTGAGTCGGCAACTGCGGTTCAAAGTTCTTTTTACTCACTGAATTAAAGCTGCAACCAGCTGCTGGTCTCTGCCATTGTGGGCTCTTGTGAATCCCAAGCAAGTAAAGGGGCCACCACCAGTGTTTGAAGGGAGAAAGAGAGAGAATGTCCTTTTCCTAGTATGTTCCCCTCAGCGGTTAGGTACCCTGGCCGAGCTCCCGCTCCAAGCCTCAGGCCTAGTGAAGTCCAAGAGTTTCAGGAGTGTCTTGTCAGAACTATGGTCACAACTGATCTGAGTTGTGTGAGTGTGTTGCGACTACTTCTACCCCAAGTGGACCCTGCCCCCCAGGTGGCTGGCTTTAGTGACCGGGGGATGTCCCATGCATCGTGATGGCCACCCCCCTGCCTACCCAGAGTCATCCTACTCTGTGAGAAGGCTCCTAAGCTGTATGTAGAGTGTGATTACCGGTGATTAACTCCCCCCTTACCTGAGATGGATACCGCACCTTAACTGAGGTGCAGTACCCTGGGGCGACCAGAGCCTCAGGGGCGCCACATTCCCCCATGGCAAATGGCAGCACTCCCGGGCTGCAACAAAATACAGTTAACACCGCAATTTTTATATGCATGTAACAGGTTAACAAGCAACATCCTTCCCTTTATGGGAAGCAGCAATGCTTCAAACGTTTCAAAGGTTTTAAACAATACTGGTCACAGGTCATCAAAATATTTCAAGGCAATCAAATATCAGAAATTAGAAAACATTCTGCATATGAAAAACATTAACAATTATTCTTGTTTGGCTGCTGGTGTTTCCAGAGGGACAGTCCCGACCCCCTGGTTTGGCACGATCACTTGACAACCATTGGCATAATGTCCTGACTTGCCGCAACAACGGCAGATTGGCTGCCCGTCAGCATCATAACGGTCAGTCAGCGACGGGTTCTTCCCACATCGCCGCCAGGGGAGATCATCAGCACTGGAAGCCAGTTCAATGGTCACTGCTTGCTGGGTTCCTGGTTTGGTCTGCATTACCTTGGTAAGAACAGCCATGCCTTTTCTCAGTATCAAAATCTAGTGTTGCAATTCAAATAAGCTGTACAGTCTATCAGGGAAAACAGTTCTTGCTCTTGGCTGGAGACACGGGGTTTCCTGGTAATTTCCGGCAGCAGGGCTCTTCTTCGTGCGCTTATCTGGGCTCCGCCCATGAAGACACACCTCTTCTTTTCCTGTGCTTTGCCAATAATGGCGACCGTCCTTTTTCGTTAATGCCAAATTAACCAGTTTAACACAGTTATGTAGGTGCACAGCACTCAGTTGAATGAGCACAATATCCTGTTCGTGATGCCAAATGCAGCGCCCCACGGGGCAGGTGGTTAACCTATTCGTTGCGCGGGCAGTCGCGGTTCGGGTCAGGCGATGTCACGGGTGGCCTTGCCCAGTTCTGTTGCCCCGAAGCGTGCAGTAAATGAAGGGAAAGTGGGGTGATTAGGGAAAGTTTGTCGTGATGCCACCTGTGGTATGCGGCCACTGAGAAGCCGCTGCTGCAGAATTCCTCGCAGGGGCAGTTGTTATGGCAGCCGGGATGGTATCGCTCCCCACAGGCAGAGTGGGCCCCGGGTGGATGATGGGGTTTGGCAGTCCCTTGGAAGCGCCGGAGCGCGGGGCGACAGCGTCGCTAATCAGAGTCTGAGTCGGCAACTGCGGTTCCAGGTTCTTTTAGGCTACTTTCACACTTGCGTTGAACAGCATCCGTCACAATGCGTTATGTAATGCATGTGACGGATGTATTGCAAAAAGTGTGATAATAAAGGCCACGGATTCCAGTGAAATAATGCGTTGCGTTAAGTTTTCTTTAGCCGAGAGAGAGCCCTCATCTTTACCGCACACATCCCGACACTACAGCCCTCATCTTCACCGCGCACACCCCGGCACTACCGCCCACACCCCGACACTACGGCCCACATCATCACCGCACACACCCCGACACTACAGCCCTCATCTTCACCGCACACATCCCGACACTACAGCCCTCATCTTCACCGCACACACCCCGGCACAACCACCCACACCCCGACACTACCGCCCACATCATCACCGCACACACCCCGACACTACAGCCCTCATCTTCACCGCACACATCCCGACACTACAGCCCTCATCTTCACCGCTCACACCCCGACACTACAGCCCTCATCTTCACCGCACACACCCTGACACTACAGCCCTCATCTTCATTCTTCACCACACACATCCCGACACTACCGCCCCCATCATCACCGCACACATCCCGACACTACAGTCCACAGCCCTCATCTTCACCGCACACATCCCGACACTACAGCCCTCATCTTCACCGCACACACCCCGGCACTACAGCCCTCATCTTCACCGCACACACCCTGACACTACAGCCCTCATCTTCATTCTTCACCACACACATCCCGACACTACCGCCCCCATCATCACCGCACACATCCCGACACTACAGTCCACAGCCCTCATCTTCACCGCACACATCCCGACACTACAGCCCTCATCTTCACCGCACACACCCTGACACTACAGTCCTCATCTTCATTCTTCACCACACACATCCCGACACTACCGCCCCCATCATCACCGCACACATCCCGACACTACAGCCCTCATCATCACCGCACACACCCCGGCACTACCGCCCACACCCCGACACTACTGCCCACATCATCACCGCCCACATCCCGACACTACAGCCCTCATCTTCACCGCACACATGCCGACACTACAGCTCTCATCTTCACCGCACACACCCCGACACTACAGCCCTCATCATCACCGCACACACCCCGGCACTACAGCCCTCATCTTCACCGTACACACCTCGGCACTACAGCCCTCATCTTCACCGCACACAAACCCGACACTACCGCCCACATCATCACCGCACACATCCCGACACTACATCCCTCATCTTCACCGCACACACCCCGACACTACCGCCCACATCATCACCGCACATGCAGGCACTACCGCACCTATCATCACCACACACACACAGGCATTACCTCAGTGACGTCCCCGCTGACAGCGCGATTCACTTCAGTTTCTGCATAGAGCTCACAGGAGCGGCGGTGTTCTACGGCCGCTCCTGTCAGCTTCATGTAGCAGAGCTGGATGCGTCGCAGCACCTCGTGTGGATTACGCCGGACCTGGAGGGGTATTTGGGGATTTTAATAAAGTGGTGAAAGAGGGTGTTTTTTTTGTCTTTTATTACAAATAAAGGATTTTTTCGGGTGTATGTGTTTATTACTTTCACTTACAGGTTAATCATGGAATGTGTCTCATAGACGCCTGCCATGATTAACCTAGAACTTAGTGGCAGCTATGGGCTGCTGCCATTAACTCCTTATTACCTCGATTGCCACCACACCAGGGCAATTCGGGATGAGCCTGGTAGAGTCCCGGGACTGTCACATCTAATGGATGCTGCAATTCTGGGCGGTTGCTGGCTGATATTTTTAGGCTGGGGGGCTCCCCATAACGTGGGGCTCCCCATCCTGAGAATACCAGCCTTCAGCCGTGTGGCTTTACCTTGGCTGGTATCAAAATTGGGGGGGACCGCACGCTGTTTTTTTTTTAAATTATTTATTTATTGTACTGCACAGTGAATACTAGATGGAATAATGAGCGGCCGGCTTTTTCAAAAGAGGAAAAGCAGCCGGAGCTTTGTGACAACTGTACAGCGTCGCGCCCGTGATCGGTGAGTATGAGAGAGGGAAGGAGAGGGGGGAGAGAGACAAGGCGTGATTTTAAACGATTTCGATCGTTCTGCTGGACATGCTGAGCATGCGCAGTTGAACGTGACGAAATCCGTCAGCGGATTCCGACGCTTAGCGCATAGCGACGGAATCCGCCACCATAGACAATCATTAGATACCATGGCGGATTCCGTCAAGGTGCGCTATTTTAATAACACAAAAAATGCTACATGCAGCGTTCCTTCCGCCCGACGCAGTGTCAAAATAACGACGCTGCATCGTGCAGCGGATGCAATGCAATACCCCGTTGCTATCCGTAGCTAATAGAAGTCTATGAGGAGTAAAACAGTTTCCTGCAACATTTACCATAATTCCTCAACGCTGCTGATAGCAACGGAAGCCGTCCAACGCAAGTGTGAAAGTAGCCTTACTCACTGTATTAAAGCTACACCCAGCTGCTGGTCTCTGCCGTCGTGGGCTCCGATCAATCCCAACAAGTAAAGGGGCCACCACCCATGTTTGAAGAGAGAAAGAGAGAGAGAATGTCTTTTTCCTAGGATGTTCCCCTCAGCGGTTAGGTACCTTCTCTGAGCTCCTGCTCCAAGCCCCGGGCCTAGTGAAGTCAAAGACTTCCAGGAGTGTCTTATCAGAACTATGGTCCCAACTGATCTGAGTTGTGTGAGTGTGTTACGCCTACTTCTACCCCAAGTGGACCCCGCCCCCTAGGTGGCTGGCTTCAGAGAAAGGAGAAGTCCCATGCATCGTGATGGCCACCCCCTGCCTACCCTATGCCATTCCTACCCTGTGAGAAGGCTTCTAAGCTGTATGTAGAGTGTGAATGTGGAACACCGGTGATTAAACCCCCCTTACCTGAGATGGATACCGCACCTTAACTGAGGTGCAGTACCCTGTGGCGATCAGAGCCTCAGGGGCGCCATAGATACAGTGTGAGGCATCACACCTAAACTATGAGGATAGTGACATAGATACAGTGTGAGGCATTACACCTACACTATGAGGCTAGTGACATAGGTATGTGGCGCCCCTGAGGCTTCAGTCGCCACAGTGGTACTGCACCTCATCCAGAGGTGTGGTATTCCATTCTGGCTACGGAAGAGGTCATCTACCGGTATGCACACAAAACACTTTCACTAAGCAACGCCTCATCAGACATGGTAAGGGCATGGTAAACCCGAAGCCAGGCTGGGGGTGGAGGCTAGTTAGTGGGAGCACACTGTAGTGTCAGGGAGTCGAGTAGGAGCAGTGGAGGAGTTAAGACCTATCGGCCCGGGCATAAGATAGAAGGGGTTCTAGGGACCACGGAAAGTGCGCCATACTCCCGTGGCCTCATTCCACATACAGCATTGGAGTAGAAGGACTTGGCCGCAGAACGGGAACTGGTCCCTAGACTAGAGGAGAAGAAACTACGTAATCCTCTAGTAAAACCAGAGGCTGAGGGCACATTTAGTACCGATGCTGAACCCGCACATGAATCCGCTGGAAGGTGCCCACATAGGGCCAAGGGATAGAGCTTCATGCCACCCGACAGGGCCCACGGACACCGGCTCAGGGCACTGTGTCTGAGGGCACAAAGCAGGAGGGGGAAGCAAGCGCAGAAAGATGACCAGGGAAGGTACATAAGAAAGGTGCACCAGACTTCACTTCTGAGCTACCCGGGATCGGCTGAAGCCCTTCACAGTGGAACCCAGCACTCCAAAGGCGGTCACTGACGTCGTGTTACCTTGGAACCTGCTACAGTGAGTAAACATCATAAGACTGCATCCCTGTGTCGCTCCGTTTTTCACCAGCGCCTCCAGCCCTGCCATCACCTACTACTACCCCCATCCACCCTGGGGCCAAGCTCTGCCTGTGGAGAGCTGCACCATCTAAGCTGCGTCACCATCTGCCCCAGAGGTCCCCATCCCGCAGCGGCAGCATCTAACTTGCCGCATACCACAGGTGACATCACGAATAACTGTCATCATCCCTACCGCCAGGGTCACGGAACCAGGCCTTGCCGCCACCGCAGCGTCCCATAAACAGATCCGCGGCCCGGTTATGAGTAACCCCCAGGTCCCAGGTGCGGGCATGTCAGATACAGTGTTTGGCATTACACCTAAACTATGAGGCTTGAGGCACGGACACGCTTGGTATTGCATTCCTTGTGCCTCACAGGCTGTCTTTCCAGGAATATCATATATGACTACAGATCATTGTGCTCTGTCAGCGTCTCAGCCACGAACCCGAAGCCCCGACCCCCAGCGTCTCGAAGGTGGTAAAGTTTCACGCTCCGACTCCGTAGTTTCACAGGGACTGTTGCTATGGACACTGCTGAAATGTTTTCTTTTACATGTTATTCAGGGGGAGGGAAAGTCACATCTATATTTATCAGGTGGTATTTCCTCCATGTGCCCGGTCACTTTCCAGTAATTAATCCTGCTGGAAGGAAATCTGTCTCTGGGGAACTACAAACCCCATAATACACATAGGTCACAGCAAGGTGAAGAGAATCCAGAAAAAGTGAAACCTAACTACTATAATACTGCCCCTATGTACAAGAATATAACTACTATAATACCGCCCCTATGTACAAGAATATAACTACTATAATACTACTCCCTATGTACAAGAATATAACTACTATAATACTGCTCCTATATACAAGAATATAACTACTATAATACTGCCCCTATGTACAAGAATATAACTACTATAATACCGCCCCTATGTACAAGAATATAACTACTATAATACTGCCCCTATGTACAAGACTATAACTACTATAATACTGCCCCTATGTACAAGAATATAACTACTATAATACCGCCCCTATGTACAAGAATATAACTACTATAATACTGCCCCCTATGTACAAGAATATAACTACTATAATACTGCCCCTATGTACAAGAATAAAACTACTATAATACTGCTCCTATGTACAAGAATATAACTGCTATAATACTGCCCCTATGTACAAGAATATAGCTACTATAATACTGCCCCTATGTACAAGAATAAAACTACTATAATACTGCCCCTATGTACAAGAATAAAACTACTATAATACTGCTCCTATGTACAAGAATATAACTACTATAATACTGCCCCTATGTACAAGAATAAAACTACTATAATACTGCTCCTATGTACAAGAATATAACTGCTAAAATACTGCCCCTATGTACAAGAATATAGCTACTATAATACTGCCCCTATGTACAAGAATATAACTACTATAATACCGCCCCTATGTACAAGAATATAACTACTATAATACTGCCCCTATGTACAAGAATAAAACTACTATAATACTGCTCCTATGTACAAGAATATAACTGCTATAATACTGCCCCTATGTACAAGAATATAGCTACTATAATACTGCCCCTATGTACAAGAATATAACTACTATAATACCGCCCCTATGTACAAGAATATAACTACTATAATACTGCCTCTATGTACAAGAATAAAACTACTATAATACTGCTCCTATGTACAAGAATATAACTGCTATAATACTGCCCCTATGTACAAGAATATAACTACTATAATACTGCTTCTATATACAAGAATATAACTACTATAATACTGCCCCTATGTACAAGAATATAACTACTATAATACTGCCCCTATGTACAAGAATATAACTACTATAATACTGCCCCTAAGTACGTGAATATAACCACTATAATACTGCTCCTATGTTGATGAATTTAACCACTATAATACTGCCAGTGTACCAGCATATAGATCTGTATGTGGCGGGGTCTCTAATGTGTGTATTTGACATTTCTTTCCCTCTGCTTTTCACTGTTAGGGTACTGTTCCACTTGCGTACAGCTTCCGATGCGAGAGCCGAGGATCATGCGACTGTGATGAGATGTTGCGATCGTATCACAGCCTCGGAGTAGAGGGAGGGGGCACTTTCTCCCTATTTTCTCCGCTGTCTGTCTTTGCGTACATCGCAGTGCAGTCGCATAGCATGCAAGTACAGTGCGATGTTTCACACTCTCCCATAGACTTGTATGGGGGTGCGTGAGCCGAGACTCGCTGGCAAATGCAGCATGCTGCAAATCATTCCGCATGCCGCTGTGGCATGAGAATCAATTGCAGATGGACACTGCCCCATAGTTTTGCACTGGTGCGAGTGCAATCCGATGCTTTATCACTTTGCATTCATTCGAGCAAATTGCAAGTGGAACCGCCGCACCCTTACATGAGGTATCGGCTCTCGCGGGTTTCCTATATTCTGGTGTTCCCCTCCTCTTACGTCCTGTGTTATCCCCGTACCCCACCCTTCCTCCCCCACTGCAAATTTTTGCTGAACTCCTACGTAATTACAGGCGCATGCGATGTGTGAAATCACAGAGGTGTAATAGCAGAAGCCATTGTGAGAAGGTGTTATCTCAGCTCCGGAATAGTTTTGGCTTTCAATGTATATGTCCCCCCCTCGTCCCTCCCCATTACTGCGGTAGACCCCAGTGTCCAGGCTGAAGTGATGATGGATAAATCATCATTTCTTATCGCTGTCTTCACCTGTTCATCACAAGATACAATCATTACAAACAAAGGGGACAAAATACCATGATATCAACTACTAATGACCTCCTCACTGGGATATGTGGCCACAACTCCTGCCATATAGTGTAGCCCTGATATGTCACATGTGAGAGGTTGTGAGTGATGACATCACTGGTATAATGACATCACTGATATAATGACATCACTGATATAATGACATCACTGGTATAATGACATCACTGATATAATGACATCACTGGTATAATGACATCACTGATATAATGACATCACTGGTATAATGACATCACTGGTATAATGACATCACTGATATAATGACATCACTGGTATAATGACATCACTGATATAATGACATCACTGGTATAATGACATCACTGGTATAATGACATCACTGATATAATGACATCACTGGTATAATGACATCACTGATATAATGACATCACTGGTATAATGACATCACTGGTATAATGACATCACTGATATAATGACATCACTGGTATAATGACATCACTGATATAATGACATCACTGGTATAATGACATCACTGATATAATGACATCACTGGTATAATGACATCACTGATATAATGACATCACTGATATAATGACATCACTGGTATAATGACATCACTGATATAATGACATCACTGGTATAATGACATCACTGATATAATATTAAGGAATAACGTTTGGAACTCCATTCTATGTCTGAACTGGGTGCAAAAAACCTAAAAAACATCACTATGGGGAGATAAGGTATGCACACCAGTGACTATGGAAGGGGAATACATGGAATAGCAGAAACTGCTGTGTGAATACTGACATGAAAAATTCAATAGCTATTTGTAAGAATGAAATGTGAAAAATGGAACCTGCATTACTGCCATGAATATATGAATAAAGAGAAATTTAGCTACTGAATTGATCAATGCAGAAGAGCCCCAACACTACGCCAAAGTATTTCTCTACGTTGGGGTCCCTAGCTTGTGTGTGTCCTCTCATGCAGTTGAAAAACTTACCGTGTATGGGACGCTGAGACCCAGGCTATATATGCGTATAATGTGGATTGGCAATAGGTGTGTATGGGGAGGGTTCACAAACGAAAAACTACTAACATTAAGGAATAACGTTTGGAACTCCATTCTATGTCTGAACTGGGTGCAAAAAACCTAAAAAACATCACTATGGGGAGATAAGGTTAGTAGTTTTTCGTTTGTGAACCCTCCCCATACACACCTATTGCCAATCCACATTATACGCATATATAGCCTGGGTCTCAGCGTCCCATACACGGTAAGTTTTTTAACTGCATGAGAGGACACACACAAGCTAGGGACCCCAACGTAGAGAAATACTTTGGCGTAGTGTTGGGGCTCTTCTGCATTGATCAATTCAGTAGCTAAATTTCTCTTTATTCATATATTCATGGCAGTAATGCAGGTTCCATTTTTCACATTTCATTCTTACAAATAGCTATTGAATTTTTCATGTCAGTATTCACACAGCAGTTTCTGCTATTCCATGTATTCCCCTTCCATAGTCACTGGTGTGCATACCTTATCTCCCCATATCACTGATATAATGACATCACTGGTATAATGACATCACTGATATAATGACATCACTGGTATAATGACATCACTGGTATAATGACATCACTGATATAATGACATGTGATCACACAGGAGACCGCCCACCTTGTACTACAGTACAGCTTATCATTTATTACTGCGGACATAGTCTGTATATTACGCTTTACAGGTTGTTACAATGTGTCACAGCCCAGTCCTCATTAAAGACCCAAACCAACAGAGTGATATAGCTGTGGTTTGTGGAAGCTTCCATCTCCATCATCTCCATCATCTCCATCATCTCCATCATCTCGTCATCTCCATCATCTCCATCATCTCCATCATCTCGTCATCTCACGTGTCTGATTACCTGGCGCCGGTGTCACCCTAATCTTACCCCATGGCACAGGACCAGGCGGTGCCTATTCTGTTGCAATAATTTCTTGATGACATGGGACTACAGTGCCTACAAGTAGTATTCCACCCCCTGCAGATTTAGCAGGTTTGATAAGATGCAAATAAGTTAGAGCCTGCAAACTTCAAACAAGAGCAGGATTTTTTAACAGATGCATAAATCTTACAAACCAACAAGTTATGTTGCTCAGTTAAATTTTAATAAATTTTCAACATAAAAGTGTGGGTCAATTATTATTCAACCCCTAGGTTTAATATTTTGTGGAATAACCCTTTTTTGCAATTACAGCTAATATTCGTCTTTTATAAGACCTGATCAGGCCGGCACAGGTCTCTGGAGTTATCTTGGCCCACTCCTCCATGCAGATCTTCTCCAAGTTATCTAGGTTCTTTGGGTGTCTCATGTGGACTTTAATCTTGAGCTCCTTCCACAAGTTTTCAATTGGGTTAAGGTCAGGAGACTGACTAGGCCACTGCAACACCTTGATTTTTTCCCTCTTGAACCAGGCCTTGGTTTTCTTGGCTGTTTGCTTTGGGTCGTTGTCTTGTTGGAAGATGAAATGACGACCCATCTTAAGATCCTTGATGGAGGAGCGGAAGTTCTTGGCCAAAATCTCCAGGTAGGCCGTGCTATCCATCTTCCCATGGATGCGGACCAGATGGCCAGGCCCCTTGGCTGAGAGACAGCCCCACAGCATGATGCTGCCACCACCATGCTTGACTGTAGGGATGGTATTCTTGGGTCGTATGCAGTGCCATTCAGTCTCCAAACGTCACGTGTGTGGTTGGCACCAAAGATCTCGATCTTGGTTTCATCAGACCAGAGAACCTTGAACCAGTCTGTCTCAGAGTCCTCCAAGTGATCATGAGCAAACTGTAGACGAGCCTTGACATGACGCTTTGAAAGTAAAGGTACCTTACGGGCTCGTCTGGAACGGAGACCATTGCGGTGGAGTACGTTACTTATGGTATTGACTGAAACCAATGTCCCCACTGCCATGAGATCTTCCCGAAGCTCCTTCCTTGTTGTCCTTGGGATAGCCTTGACTCTTCGGACAAGCCTGGCCTCGGCACGGGTGGAAACTTTCAAAGGCTGTCCAGGCCGTGGAAGGCTACCAATAGTTCCATAAGCCTTCCACTTCTGGATGACGCTCCCAACAGTGGAGACACGTAGGCCCAACTCCTTGGACCATCTCATCCTATAGTAGTGCAGGAGCTGACCATCTCATCCTATAGTGGTGCAGGAGCTGACCATATCATCCTATATTGGTGCAGGAGCTGACCATCTCATCCTATAGTAGTGCAGGAGCTGACCATATCATCCTATAGTGGTGCAGGAGCTGACCATCTCATCCTATAGTAGTGCAGGAGCTGACCATCTCATCCTATAGTGGTGAAGGAGCTGACCATCTCATCCTATAGTGGTGCAGGAGCTGATCATATCATCCTATAGTGGTGCAGGAGCTGACCATCTCATCCTATAGTGGTGCAGGAGCTGACCACCTCATCCTATAGTGGTGCAGGAGCTGACCATCTCACACTATAGTGGTGCAGGAGCTGACCATCTCATCCTATAGTGGTACAGAAGCTGACCACCTCATCCTATAGTGGTGCAGGAGCTGACCATCTCATCTTATAGTGGTGCAGGAGCTGACCACCTCATCCTATAGTGGTGCAGGAGCTGACCATCTCATCCTATAGTGGTGCAGGAGCTGACCATCTCATCCTATAGTGATGCAGGAGCTGACCACCTCATCCTAGTGGTGCAGGAGCTGACCATCTCATCCTATAGTGGTGCAGGAGCTGACCACCTCATCCTATAGTGGTGCAGGAGCTGACCATCTCATCCTATAGTGGTGCAGGAGCTGACCATCTCATCCTATAGTGGTGCAGGAGCTGACCATCTCATCCTATAGTGGTGCAGGAGCTGACCACCTCATCCTATAGTGGTGCAGGAGCTGACCACCTCATCCTATAGTGGTGCAGGAGCTGACCATATCATCCTATGGTGGTGCAGGAGCTGACCACCTCATCCTATAGTGGTGCAGGAGCTGACCATCTCATCCTATAGTGGTGCAGGAGCTGACCACCTCATCCTATAGTGGTGCAGGAGCTGACCACCTCATCCTATAGTGGTGCAGGAGCTGACCACCTCATCCTATAGTGGTGCAGGAGCTGACCATCTCACCCTATAGTGGTGCAGGAGCTGACCATCTCATCCTATAGTGGTGCAGGAGCTGACCATCTCACCCTATAGTGGTGCAGGAGCTGACCACCTCACCCTATAGTGGTGCAGGAGCTGAACACCTCACCCTATAGTGGTGCAGGAGCTGACCACCTCACCCTATAGTGGTGCAGGAGCTGACCATCTCATCCTATAGTGGTGTAGGAGCTGACCATCTCATCCTATAGTGGTGCAGGAGCTGTCCATCTCATCCTATAGTGGTGCAGGAGCTGACCATCTCATCCTATAGTGGTGCAGGAGCTGACCATCTCATCCTATAGTGGTGCAGGAGCTGACCATCTCATCCTATAGTGGTGCAGGAGCTGACCATCTCATCCTATAGTGGTGCAGGAGCTGACCATCTCATCCTATAGTGGTTCTGGAGCTGACCACCTCATCCTATAGTGGTGCAGGAGCTGACCATCACATCCTATAGTGGTGCAGGAGCTTACCATCTCATCCTATAGTGGTTCAGGAGCTGACCACCTCATCCTATAGTGGTGCAGGAGCTGACCATCTCACACTATAGTGGTGCAGGAGCTGACCACCTCATCCTATAGTGGTGCAGGAGCTGACCATCTCATCCTATAGTAGTGCAGGAGCTGACCACCTCATCCTATAGTGGTGCAGGAGCTGACCATCTCATCCTATAGTAGTGCAGGAGCTGACCATCTCATCCTATAGTGGTGCAGGAGTTGACCATCTCACCCTATAGTAGTGCAGGAGCTGACCATCTCATCCTATAGTGGTGCAGGAGCTGACCATCTCATCCTATAGTGGTGCAGGAGCTGACCACCTCATCCTAGTGGTGCAGGAGCTGACCATCTCATCCTATAGTGGTGCAGGAGCTGACCACCTCATCCTATAGTGGTGCAGGAGCTGACCATCTCATCCTATAGTGGTGCAGGAGCTGACCATCTCATCCTATAGTGGTGCAGGAGCTGACCATCTCATCCTATAGTGGTGCAGGAGCTGATCACCTCATCCTATAGTGGTGCAGGAGCTGACCACCTCATCCTATAGTGGTGCAGGAGCTGACCATATCATCCTATGGTGGTGCAGGAGCTGACCACCTCATCCTATAGTGGTGCAGGAGCTGACCATCTCATCCTATAGTGGTGCAGGAGCTGACCACCTCATCCTATAGTGGTGCAGGAGCTGAACACCTCATCCTATAGTGGTGCAGGAGCTGACCACCTCATCCTATAGTGGTGCAGGAGCTGACCATCTCACCCTATAGTGGTGCAGGAGCTGACCATCTCATCCTATAGTGGTGCAGGAGCTGACCATCTCACCCTATAGTGGTGCAGGAGCTGACCATCTCATCCTATAGTGGTGCAGGAGCTTACCATCTCATCCTATAGTGGTGCAGGAGCTGACCATCTCATCCTATAGTGGTGCAGGAGCTGACCATCTCATCCTATAGTGGTGCAGGAGCTGACCATCTCATCCTATAGTGGTGCAGGAGCTGACCATCTCATCCTATAGTGGTGCAGGGGCTGACCATCTCATCCTATAGTGGTGCAGGAGCTGACCATCTCATCCTATAGTGGTGCAGGAGCTGACCATCTCATCCTATAGTGGTGCAGGAGCTTACCATCTCATCCTATAGTGGTTCAGGAGCTGACCACCTCATCCTATAGTGGTGCAGGAGCTGACCATCTCACACTATAGTGGTGCAGGAGCTGACCACCTCACCCTATAGTAGTGCAGGAGCTGACCATCTCACCCTATAGTGGTGCAGGAGCTGACCATCTCACCCTATAGTGGTGCAGGAGCTGACCATCTCACCCTATAGTGGTGCAGGAGCTGACCATCTCACCCTATAGTGGTGCAGGAGCTGACCATCTCACCCTATAGTAGTGCAGGAGCTGACCATCTCACCCTATAGTAGTGCAGGAGCTGACCACCTCATCCTATAGTGGTGCAGGAGCTGACCATCTCATCCTATAGTGGTGCAGGAGCTGACCACCTCATCCTATAGTGGTGCAGGAGCTGACCATCTCATCCTATAGTGGTGCAGGAGCTTAGCATCTCATCCTATAGTGGTGCAGGAGCTGACCATCTCATCCTATAGTGGTGCAGGAGCTGACCACCTCATCCTAGTGGTGCAGGAGCTGACCATCTCATCCTATAGTGGTGCAGGAGCTGACCACCTCATCCTATAGTGGTGCAGGAGCTGACCATCTCATCCTATAGTGGTGCAGGAGCTGACCATCTCATCCTATAGTGGTGCAGGAGCTGACCATCTCATCCTATAGTGGTGCAGGAGCTGACCACCTCATCCTATAGTGGTGCAGGAGCTGACCACCTCATCCTATAGTGGTTCAGGAGCTGACCATATCATCCTATGGTGGTGCAGGAGCTGACCACCTCATCCTATAGTGGTGCAGGAGCTGACCATCTCATCCTATAGTGGTGCAGGAGCTGACCACCTCATCCTATAGTGGTGCAGGAGCTGACCACCTCATCCTATAGTGGTGCAGGAGCTGACCACCTCATCCTATAGTGGTGCAGGAGCTGACCACCTCATCCTATAGTGGTGCAGGAGCTGACCACCTCATCCTATAGTGGTGCAGGAGCTGACCATCCCACCCTATAGTGGTGCAGGAGCTGACCATCTCATCCTATAGTGGTGCAGGAGCTGACCATCTCACCCTATAGTGGTGCAGGAGCTGACCATCTCATCCTATAGTGGTGCAGGAGCTTACCATCTCATCCTATAGTGGTGCAGGAGCTGACCATCTCATCCTATAGTGGTGCAGGAGCTGACCATCTCATCCTATAGTGGTGCAGGAGCTGACCATCTCATCCTATAGTGGTGCAGGAGCTGACCACCTCATCCTATAGTGGTGCAGGAGCTGACCATCTCATCCTATAGTAGTGCAGGAGCTGACCATCTCATCCTATAGTGGTGCAGGAGCTGACCATCTCATCCTATAGTGGTGCAGGAGCTGACCATCTCATCCTATAGTGGTGCAGGAGCTTACCATCTCATCCTATAGTGGTTCAGGAGCTGACCACCTCATCCTATAGTGGTGCAGGAGCTGACCATCTCACACTATAGTGGTGCAGGAGCTGACCACCTCACCCTATAGTAGTGCAGGAGCTGACCATCTCACCCTATAGTGGTGCAGGAGCTGACCATCTCACCCTATAGTGGTGCAGGAGCTGACCATCTCACCCTATAGTGGTGCAGGAGCTGACCATCTCACCCTATAGTAGTGCAGGAGCTGACCATCTCACCCTATAGTAGTGCAGGAGCTGACCACCTCATCCTATAGTGGTGCAGGAGCTGACCACCTCATCCTATAGTGGTGCAGGAGCTGACCATCTCATCCTATAGTAGTGCAGGAGCTGACCATCTCATCCTATAGTGGTGCAGGAGCTGACCATCTCATCCTATAGTGGTGCAGGAGCTGACCATCTCATCCTATAGTGGTGCAGGAGCTGACCATCTCATCCTATAGTGGTGCAGGAGCTGACCACCTCATCCTATAGTGGTGCAGGAGCTGACCATCTCATCCTATAGTGGTGCAGGAGTTGACCATCTCATCCTATAGTGGTGCAGGAGCTGACCATCTCACACTATAGTGGTGCAGGAGCTGACCATCTCATCCTATAGTGGTGCAGGAGCTGACCATCTCATCCTATAGTGGTGCAGGAGCTGACCACCTCATCCTATAGTAGTGCAGGAGCTGACCATATCATCCTATAGTGGTGCAGGAGCTGACCACCTCATCCGATAGTGGTTTAGGAGCTGACCATCACATCCTATAGTAGTGCAGGAGCTGACCACCTCATCCTATAGTGGTACAGGAGCTGACCACCTCATCCTATAGTGGTGCAGGAGCTGACCACCTCATCCTATAGTGGTGCAGGAGGTGACCACCTCATCCTATAGTGGTGCAGGAGCTGACCACCTCATCCTATAGTGGTGCAGGAGCTGACCATCTCATCCTATAGTGGTGCAGGAGCTGACCACCTCACCCTATAGTGGTGCAGGAGCTGACCATCTCATCCTATAGTGGTGCAGGAGCTGACCATCTCATCCTATAGTGGTGCAGGAGCTGACCACCTCACCCTATAGTGGTGCAGGAGCTGACCATCACATCCTATAGTGGTGCAGGAGCTGACCATATCACCCTATAGTGGTGCAGGAGCTGACCATCTCATCCTATAGTGGTGCAGGAGCTGACCACCTCATCCTATAGTGGTGCAGGAGCTGACCATCTCACCCTATAGTGGTGCAGGAGCTGACCATCTCATCCTATAGTGGTGCAGGAGCTGACCACCTCATCCTATAGTGGTGCAGGAGCTGACCATCTCATCCTATAGTGGTGCAGGAGCTGACCATCTCATCCTATAGTGGTGCAGGAGCTGACCATCTCATCCTATAGTGGTGCAGGAGCTTAGCATCTCATCCTATAGTGGTGCAGGAGCTGACCATCTCATCCTATAGTGGTGCAGGAGCTGACCACCTCATCCTAGTGGTGCAGGAGCTGACCATCTCATCCTATAGTGGTGCAGGAGCTGACCACCTCATCCTATAGTGGTGCAGGAGCTGACCATCTCATCCTATAGTGGTGCAGGAGCTGACCATCTCATCCTATAGTGGTGCAGGAGCTGACCATCTCATCCTATAGTGGTGCAGGAGCTGACCACCTCATCCTATAGTGGTGCAGGAGCTGACCACCTCATCCTATAGTGGTGCAGGAGCTGACCATATCATCCTATGGTGGTGCAGGAGCTGACCACCTCATCCTATAGTGGTGCAGGAGCTGACCATCTCATCCTATAGTGGTGCAGGAGCTGACCATCTCATCCTATAGTGGTGCAGGAGCTGACCACCTCATCCTATAGTGGTGCAGGAGCTGACCATCTCATCCTATAGTGGTGCAGGAGCTGACCACCTCATCCTATAGTGGTGCAGGAGCTGACCACCTCACCCTATAGTGGTGCAGGACCTGACCATCACATCCTATAGTGGTGCAGGAGCTGACCATCTCACCCTATAGTGGTGCAGGAGCTGACCATCTCACCCTATAGTGGTGCAGGAGCTGACCACCTCACCCTATAGTGGTGCAGGAGCTGACCATCTCATCCTATAGTGGTGCAGGAGCTGACCATCTCACCCTATAGTGGTGCAGGAGCTGACCACCTCACCCTATAGTGGTGCAGGAGCTGACCATCACATCCTATAGTGGTGCAGGAGCTGACCATCTCAGCCTATAGTGGTGCAGGAGCTGACCACCTCACCCTATAGTGGTGCAGGAGCTGACCACCTCACCCTATAGTGGTGCAGGAGCTGACCACCTCACCCTATAGTGGTGCAGGAGCTGACCATCTCATCCTATAGTGGTGTAGGAGCTGACCATCTCATCCTATAGTGGTGCAGGAGCTGACCATCTCATCCTATAGTGGTGCAGGAGCTTACCACCTCATCCTATAGTAGTGCAGGAGCTGACCATCTCACCCTATAGTGGTGCAGGAGCTGACCATCTCACCCTATAGTGGTGCAGGAGCTGACCATCTCACCCTATAGTGGTGCAGGAGCTGACCATCTCACCCTATAGTAGTGCAGGAGCTGACCATCTCACCCTATAGTAGTGCAGGAGCTGACCACCTCATCCTATAGTGGTGCAGGAGCTGACCACCTCATCCTATAGTGGTGCAGGAGCTGACCATCTCATCCTATAGTAGTGCAGGAGCTGACCATCTCATCCTATAGTGGTGCAGGAGCTGACCATCTCATCCTATAGTGGTGCAGGAGCTGACCATCTCATCCTATAGTGGTGCAGGAGCTGACCATCTCATCCTATAGTGGTGCAGGAGCTGACCACCTCATCCTATAGTGGTGCAGGAGCTGACCATCTCATCCTATAGTGGTGCAGGAGTTGACCATCTCATCCTATAGTGGTGCAGGAGCTGACCATCTCACACTATAGTGGTGCAGGAGCTGACCATCTCATCCTATAGTGGTGCAGGAGCTGACCATCTCATCCTATAGTGGTGCAGGAGCTGACCACCTCATCCTATAGTAGTGCAGGAGCTGACCATATCATCCTATAGTGGTGCAGGAGCTGACCACCTCATCCGATAGTGGTTTAGGAGCTGACCATCACATCCTATAGTAGTGCAGGAGCTGACCACCTCATCCTATAGTGGTACAGGAGCTGACCACCTCATCCTATAGTGGTGCAGGAGCTGACCACCTCATCCTATAGTGGTGCAGGAGGTGACCACCTCATCCTATAGTGGTGCAGGAGCTGACCACCTCATCCTATAGTGGTGCAGGAGCTGACCATCTCACCCTATAGTGGTGCAGGAGCTGACCATCTCATCCTATAGTGGTGCAGGAGCTGACCACCTCACCCTATAGTGGTGCAGGAGCTGACCATCTCATCCTATAGTGGTGCAGGAGCTGACCATCTCATCCTATAGTGGTGCAGGAGCTGACCACCTCACCCTATAGTGGTGCAGGAGCTGACCATCACATCCTATAGTGGTGCAGGAGCTGACCATATCACCCTATAGTGGTGCAGGAGCTGACCATCTCATCCTATAGTGGTGCAGGAGCTGACCACCTCATCCTATAGTGGTGCAGGAGCTGACCATCTCACCCTATAGTGGTGCAGGAGCTGACCATCTCATCCTATAGTGGTGCAGGAGCTGACCACCTCATCCTATAGTGGTGCAGGAGCTGACCATCTCATCCTATAGTGGTGCAGGAGCTGACCATCTCATCCTATAGTGGTGCAGGAGCTGACCATCTCATCCTATAGTGGTGCAGGAGCTTAGCATCTCATCCTATAGTGGTGCAGGAGCTGACCATCTCATCCTATAGTGGTGCAGGAGCTGACCACCTCATCCTAGTGGTGCAGGAGCTGACCATCTCATCCTATAGTGGTGCAGGAGCTGACCACCTCATCCTATAGTGGTGCAGGAGCTGACCATCTCATCCTATAGTGGTGCAGGAGCTGACCATCTCATCCTATAGTGGTGCAGGAGCTGACCATCTCATCCTATAGTGGTGCAGGAGCTGACCACCTCATCCTATAGTGGTGCAGGAGCTGACCACCTCATCCTATAGTGGTGCAGGAGCTGACCATATCATCCTATGGTGGTGCAGGAGCTGACCACCTCATCCTATAGTGGTGCAGGAGCTGACCATCTCATCCTATAGTGGTGCAGGAGCTGACCATCTCATCCTATAGTGGTGCAGGAGCTGACCACCTCATCCTATAGTGGTGCAGGAGCTGACCATCTCATCCTATAGTGGTGCAGGAGCTGACCACCTCATCCTATAGTGGTGCAGGAGCTGACCACCTCACCCTATAGTGGTGCAGGACCTGACCATCACATCCTATAGTGGTGCAGGAGCTGACCATCTCACCCTATAGTGGTGCAGGAGCTGACCATCTCACCCTATAGTGGTGCAGGAGCTGACCACCTCACCCTATAGTGGTGCAGGAGCTGACCATCTCATCCTATAGTGGTGCAGGAGCTGACCATCTCACCCTATAGTGGTGCAGGAGCTGACCACCTCACCCTATAGTGGTGCAGGAACTGACCATCACATCCTATAGTGGTGCAGGAGCTGACCATCTCAGCCTATAGTGGTGCAGGAGCTGACCACCTCACCCTATAGTGGTGCAGGAGCTGACCACCTCACCCTATAGTGGTGCAGGAGCTGACCACCTCACCCTATAGTGGTGCAGGAGCTGACCATCTCATCCTATAGTGGTGTAGGAGCTGACCATCTCATCCTATAGTGGTGCAGGAGCTGACCATCTCATCCTATAGTGGTGCAGGAGCTTACCACCTCATCCTATAGTGGTGCAGGAGCTGACCATCTCATCCTATGGTGGTGCAGGAGCTGACCACCTCACCCTATAGTGGTGCAGGAGCTGACCATCACATCCTATAGTGGTGCAGGAGCTGACCATCTCACCCTATAGTGGTGCAGGAGCTGACCACCTCATCCTATAGTGGTGCAGGAGCTGACCACCTCACCCTATAGTGGTGCAGGAGCTGACCATCTCATCCTATAGTGGTGTAGGAGCTGACCATCTCATCCTATAGTGGTGCAGGAGCTGACCATCTCATCCTATAGTGGTGTAGGAGCTGACCACCTCACCCTATAGTGGTGCAGGAGCTGACCACCTCATCATATAGTGGTGCAGGAGCTGACCATCTCATCCTATAGTGGTGTAGGAGCTGACCATCTCATCCTATAGTGGTGCAGGAGCTGACCATCTCATCCTATAGTGGTGCAGGAGCTGACCATCTCACACTATAGTGGTGCAGGAGCTGACTATCTCATCCTATAGTGGTGCAGGAGCTGACCATCTCATCCTATAGTGGTGCAGGAGCTGACCACCTCATCCTATAGTGGTGCAGGAGCTGACCATCTCATCCTATAGTGGTGCAGGAGCTGACCATCTCATCCTATAGTGGTGCAGGAGCTGACCATCTCATCCTATAGTGGTGCAGGAGCTTAGCATCTCATCCTATAGTGGTGTAGGAGCTGACCATCTCATCCTATAGTGGTGTAGGAGCTGACCATCTCATCCTATAGTGGTGCAGGAGCTGACCACCTCATCCTATAGTGGTGCAGGAGCTGACCATCTCATCCTATAGTAGTGCACGAGCTGACCACCTCATCCTATAGTGGTGCAGGCGCTGATCATCTCACCTTATAGTGGTGCAGGAGCTGACCACCTCATCCTATAGTGGTGCAGGAGCTGACCATCTCATCCTATAGTGGTGCAGGAGCTGACCATCTCATCCTATAGTGGTGCAGGAGCTGACCATCTCATCCTATAGTGGTGCAGGAGCTGACCATCTCATCCTATAGTGGTGCAGGAGCTGACCATCTCATCCTATAGTGGTGCAGGAGCTGACCATCTCATCCTATAGTAGTGCAGGAGCTGACCATCTCATCCTATAGTGGTGTAGGAGCTGACCATCTCATCCTATAGTGGTGCAGGAGCTGACCACCTCATCCTATAGTGGTGCAGGAGCTGACCACCTCACCCTATAGTGGTGCAGGAGCTGACCATCTCATCCTATAGTGGTGCAGGAGCTGACCATCTCATCCTATAGTGGTGCAGGAGCTGACCATCTCATCCTATAGTGGTGCAGGAGCTGACCATCTCATCCTATAGTGGTGCAGGAGCTGACCATCTCATCCTATAGTGGTGCAGGAGCTGACCATCTCAACCTATAGTGGTGCAGGAGCTGACCATCTCATCCTATAGTGGTGCAGGAGCTGACCATCTCACACTATAGTGGTGCAGGAGCTGACTATCTCATCCTATAGTGGTGCAGGAGCTGACCATCTCATCCTATAGTGGTGCAGGAGCTGACCACCTCATCCTATAGTGGTGCAGGAGCTGACCATCTCATCCTATAGTGGTGCAGGAGCTGACCATCTCATCCTATAGTGGTGCAGGAGCTGACCATCTCATCCTATAGTGGTGCAGGAGCTTAGCATCTCATCCTATAGTGGTGTAGGAGCTGACCATCTCATCCTATAGTGGTGTAGGAGCTGACCATCTCATCCTATAGTGGTGCAGGAGCTGACCACCTCATCCTATAGTGGTGCAGGAGCTGACCATCTCATCCTATAGTAGTGCACGAGCTGACCACCTCATCCTATAGTGGTGCAGGAGCTGACCATCTCACCCTATAGTGGTGCAGGAGCTTACCATCTCATCCTATAGTAGTGCAGGAGCTGACCATCTCACCCTATAGTAGTGCAGGAGCTTACCATCTCATCCTATAGTAGTGCAGGAGCTGACCATCTCATCCTATAGTGGTGCAGGAGCTGACCATCTCATCCTATAGTGGTGCAGGAGCTGACCATCTCATCCTATAGTGGTGCAGGAGCTGACCATCTCAACCTATAGTGGTGCAGGAGCTGACCATCTCATCCTATAGTGGTGTAGGAGCTGACCATCTCATCCTATAGTGGTGCAGGAGCTGACCATCTCATCCTATAGTGGTGCAGGAGCTGACCATCTCACACTATAGTGGTGCAGGAGCTGACTATCTCATCCTATAGTGGTGCAGGAGCTGACCATCTCATCCTATAGTGGTGCAGGAGCTGACCACCTCATCCTATAGTGGTGCAGGAGCTGACCATCTCATCCTATAGTGGTGCAGGAGCTGACCATCTCATCCTATAGTGGTGCAGGAGCTGACCATCTCATCCTATAGTGGTGCAGGAGCTTAGCATCTCATCCTATAGTGGTGTAGGTGCTGACCATCTCATCCTATAGTGGTGTAGGAGCTGACCATCTCATCCTATAGTGGTGCAGGAGCTGACCACCTCATCCTATAGTGGTGCAGGAGCTGACCATCTCATCCTATAGTAGTGCACGAGCTGACCACCTCATCCTATAGTGGTGCAGGAGCTGACCATCTCACCCTATAGTGGTGCAGGAGCTTACCATCTCATCCTATAGTGGTGCAGGAGCTGACCATCTCATCCTATAGTGGTGCAGGAGCTGACCATCTCATCCTATAGTGGTGCAGGAGCTGACCATCTCATCCTATAGTGGTGCAGGAGCTGACCATCTCATCCTATAGTGGTGCAGGAGCTGACCACCTCATCCTATAGTGGTGCAGGAGCTGACCATCTCATCCTATAGTGGTGCAGGAGCTGACCACCTCATCCTATAGTGGTGCAGGAGCTGACCATCTCATCCTATAGTGGTGCAGGAGCTGACCATCTCATCCTATGGTGGTGCAGGAGCTGACCATATCATCCTATAGTGGTGCAGGAGCTGACCACCTCATCCTATAGTGGTGCAGGAGCTGACCATCTCACCCTATAGTGGTGCAGGAGCTGACCATCTCATCCTATAGTGGTGCAGGAGCTGACCATCTCATCCTATAGTAGTGCAGGAGCTGACCACCTCATCCTATAGTAGTGCAGGAGCTGACCATCTCATCCTATAGTGGTGTAGGAGCTGACCATCTCATCCTATAGTGGTGCAGGAGCTGACCACCTCACCCTAT
Source organism: Anomaloglossus baeobatrachus (assembly GCF_048569485.1). Lineage (NCBI taxonomy): Eukaryota > Metazoa > Chordata > Amphibia > Anura > Aromobatidae > Anomaloglossus > Anomaloglossus baeobatrachus. The sequence continues at coordinate 126,014,037 of NC_134364.1, forward strand.
AGTGGTGCAGGAGCTGACCATCTCATCCTATAGTGGTGCAGGAGCTGACCATCTCATCCTATAGTGGTGCAGGAGCTGACCATCTCATCCTATAGTAGTGCAGGAGCTGACCATCTCATCCTATAGTGGTGCAGGAGCTGACCATCTCACCCTATAGTGGTGCAGGAGCTGACCATCTCATCCTATAGTGGTGCAGGAGCTGACCATCTCATCCTATAGTAGTGCAGGAGCTTACCATCTCATCCTACAGTGGTGCAGGAGCTGACCATCTCATCCTATAGTGGTGCAGGAGCTGACCATCTCACCCTATAGTGGTGCAGGAGCTGACCATCTCACCCTATAGTGGTGCAGGAGCTGACCATCTCATCCTATAGTGGTGCAGGAGCTGACCATCTCATCCTATAGTAGTGCAGGAGCTTACCATCTCATCCTATAGTGGTGCAGGAGCTGACCATCTCATCCTATAGTGGTGCAGGAGCTGACCATCTCATCCTATAGTAGTGCAGGAGCTTACCATCTCATCCTATAGTGGTGCAGGAGCTGACCATCTCATCCTATAGTGGTGCAGGAGCTGACCATCTCATCCTATAGTGGTGCAGGAGCTGACCATCTCATCCTATAGTAGTGCAGGAGCTTACCATCTCATCCTATAGTGGTGCAGGAGCTGACCATCTCATCCTATAGTGGTGCAGGAGCTGACCATCTCATCCTATAGTAGTGCAGGAGCTTACCATCTCATCCTATAGTGGTGCAGGAGCTGACCATCTCATCCTATAGTGGTGCAGGAGCTGACCACCTCATCCTATAGTGGTGCAGGAGCTTACCATCTCATCCTATAGTGGTGCAGGAGCTGACCATCTGATCCTATAGTGGTGCAGGAGCTGACCACCTCATCCTATAGTGGTGCAGGAGCTTACCATCTCATCCTATAGTGGTGCAGGAGCTTACCATCTCATCCTATAGTGGTGCAGGAGCTGACCACCTCATCCTATAGTGGTGCAGGAGCTGACCATCTCACCCTATAGTGGTGCAGGAGCTGACCATCTCATCCTATAGTGGTGCAGGAGCTGACCATCTCATCCTATAGTAGTGCAGGAGCTGACCACCTCATCCTATAGTAGTGCAGGAGCTGACCATCTCATCCTATAGTGGTGTAGGAGCTGACCATCTCATCCTATAGTGGTGCAGGAGCTGACCACCTCACCCTATAGTGGTGCAGGAGCTGACCATCTCATCCTATAGTGGTGCAGGAGCTGACCATCTCATCCTATAGTGGTGCAGGAGCTGACCATCTCATCCTATAGTAGTGCAGGAGCTGACCATCTCATCCTATAGTGGTGCAGGAGCTGACCATCTCACCCTATAGTGGTGCAGGAGCTGACCATCTCATCCTATAGTGGTGCAGGAGCTGACCATCTCATCCTATAGTAGTGCAGGAGCTTACCATCTCATCCTATAGTGGTGCAGGAGCTGACCATCTCATCCTATAGTAGTGCAGGAGCTGACCATCTCATCCTATAGTGGTGCAGGAGCTGACCATCTCATCCTATAGTGGTGCAGGAGCTGACCATCTCATCCTATAGTAGTGCAGGAGCTGACCATCTCATCCTATAGTGGTGCAGGAGCTGACCATCTCACCCTATAGTGGTGCAGGAGCTGACCATCTCATCCTATAGTGGTGCAGGAGCTGACCATCTCATCCTATAGTAGTGCAGGAGCTTACCATCTCATCCTATAGTGGTGCAGGAGCTGACCATCTCATCCTATAGTGGTGCAGGAGCTGACTATCTCACCCTATAGTGGTGCAGGAGCTGACCATCTCACCCTATAGTGGTGCAGGAGCTGACCATCTCATCCTATAGTGGTGCAGGAGCTGACCATCTCACCCTATAGTGGTGCAGGAGCTGACCATCTCACCCTATAGTGGTGCAGGAGCTGACCATCTCATCCTATAGTGGTGCAGGAGCTGACCATCTCATCCTATAGTAGTGCAGGAGCTTACCATCTCATCCTATAGTGGTGCAGGAGCTGACCATCTCATCCTATAGTGGTGCAGGAGCTGACTATCTCACCCTATAGTGGTGCAGGAGCTGACCATCTCACCCTATAGTGGTGCAGGAGCTGACCATCTCATCCTATAGTGGTGCAGGAGCTGACCATCTCACCCTATAGTGGTGCAGGAGCTGACCATCTCACCCTATAGTGGTGTAGGAGCTGACCATCTCATCCTATAGTGGTGCAGGAGCTGACCATCTCATCCTATAGTAGTGCAGGAGCTTACCATCTCATCCTATAGTGGTGCAGGAGCTGACCATCTCATCCTATAGTGGTGCAGGAGCTGACCATCTCATCCTATAGTAGTGCAGGAGCTTACCATCTCATCCTATAGTGGTGCAGGAGCTGACCACCTCATCCTATAGTGGTGCAGGAGCTTACCATCTCATCCTATAGTGGTGCAGGAGCTGACCATCTCATCCTATAGTGGTGCAGGAGCTGACCATCTCATCCTATAGTGGTGCAGGAGCTGACCATCTCATCCTATAGTGGTGCAGGAGCTGACCACCTCATCCTATAGTGGTGCAGGAGCTGACCATCTCACCCTATAGTGGTGCAGGAGCTGACCATCTCACCCTATAGTGGTGCAGGAGCTGACCATCTCATCCTATAGTAGTGCAGGAGCTGACCATCTCATCCTATAGTGGTGCAGGAGCTGACCATCTCACCCTATAGTGGTGCAGGAGCTGACCATCTCACCCTATAGTGGTGCAGTAGCTGACCATCTCATCCTATAGTGGTGCAGGAGCTGACCATCTCATCCTATAGTGGTGCAGGAGCTGACCATCTCATCCTATAGTGGTGCAGGAGCTGACCATCTCATCCTATAGTGGTGCAGGAGCTGACCATCTCATCCTATAGTGGTGTAGGAGCTGACCATCTCATCCTATAGTGGTGCAGGAGCTGACCATCTCATCCTATAGTGGTGCAGGAGCTGACCATCTCATCCTATAGTGGTGTAGGAGCTGACCATCTCATCCTATAGTGGTGCAGGAGCTGACCATCTCATCCTATAGTGGTGTAGGAGCTGACCATCTCACCCTATAGTGGTGCAGGAGCTGACCATCTCACCCTATAGTGGTGCAGGAGCTGACCATCTCATCCTATAGTAGTGCAGGAGCTGACCATCTCATCCTATAGTGGTGCAGGAGCTGACCATCTCACCCTATAGTGGTGCAGGAGCTGACCATCTCACCCTATAGTGGTGCAGGAGCTGACCATCTCACCCTATAGTGGTGCAGGAGCTGACCATCTCATCCTATAGTGGTGCAGGAGCTGACCATCTCATCCTATAGTGGTGCAGGAGCTGACCACCTCATCCTATAGTGGTGCAGGAGCTGACCACCTCATCCTATAGTGGTGCAGGAGCTGACCATCTCATCCTATAGTGGTGTAGGATCTGGCTCCATCGACCTAACGTCTCTTCTCTCACTCTGGCTGGGTACTTTAATTTCCTCACCATTCTGCAGGGAATTGACAAGGCTGCGAAGCAAATATTGAATGGAGGCGAGATAAGGAGGTGCACACAAATCCTTGGTCCCAGGAGCTTCCAATCTAATTATATCTCTAGCAAAAGCTTCCCGTACTGAGGTCAAACAGAGAATTCTCTCATGAGGGCATCCAGTGGGCTCCGCGCTGCTGTGGACCCTGCTGCACAAGTCTTAGTGCCCATTTTAACCCTTCTTTCATGAATATTAGAAATCCCCCAGAGCTGCACTCTATAAGCTGCTCCCCCCTCCCCGCCATCATTATTAATATGTAACAGCAGGGCGCCGGCAGTGCCTCGAGGATTCACGGATGATCTTTTTTCAAGGTCGTGCCTCTGGAACAGATGTGCCCTGTCATCTAGGACAATGGTGGAGATGGAGCTCAGCAGGTGACCTGTGCGCTGCAATACTGCCGGAGGCCACAAGAGGCCACTCTCTGCACAGTTGGTGCCAGATCCCATCCTCCAGGACACCTCTGACCTAACACGACCCTCACCAGCCATCATTACCGACCCTCACCAGCCATCATTACCGACCCTCACCAGCCATCATTACCGACCCTCACCAGCCATCATTACCGACCCTCACCAGCCATCATTACCGACCCTCACCAGCCATCATTACCGACCCTCACCAGCCATCATTACCGACCCTCACCAGCCATCATTACCGACCCTCACCAGCCATCATTACCGACCCTCACCAGCCATCATTACCGACCCTCACCAGCCATCATTACCGACCCTCACCAGCCATCATTACCGACCCTCACCAGCCATCATTACCGACCCTCACCAGCCATCATTACCGACCCTCACCAGCCATCATTACCGACCCTCACCAGCCATCATTACCGACACTCACCAGCCATCATTACCGACCCTCACCAGCCATCATTACCGACCCTCACCAGCCATCATTACCGACCCTCACCAGCCATCATTACCGACCCTCACCAGCCATCATTACCGACCCTCACCAGCCATCATTACCGACCCTCACCAGCCATCATTACCGACCCTCACCAGCCATCATTACCGACCCTCACCAGCCATCATTACCGACCCTCACCAGCCATCATTACCGACCCTCACCAGCCATCATTACCGACCCTCACCAGCCATCATTACCGACCCTCACCAGCCATCATTACCGACCCTCACCAGCCATCATTACCGACCCTCACCAGCCATCATTACCGACCCTCACCAGCCATCATTACCGACACTCACCAGCCATCATTACCGACACTCACCAGCCATCATTACCGACACTCACCAGCCATCATTACCGACTCTCACCAGCCATCATTACCGACACTCACCAGCCATCATTACCGACACTCACCAGCCATCATTACCGACTCTCACCAGCCATCATTACCGACCCTCACCAGCCATCATTACCGACCCTCACTAGCCATCATTACCGACCCTCACCAGCCATCATTACCGACTCTCTTGTAGAACATATGCTGGAAAATACGGCACCATCATTTAGATTTATTTTATTTATCGAGTGATATAAATTATCGACTGATATCAGAGGTGTATCTAGGCTTTCTGGCGCCCGGGGCAAGAATTCGGCGCCCCCCCATGTGACCAGTCATTTATATGTGACTAGAAGGTGGCCGGATTCTACGCATCGGGTATTCTAGAATTTATTGTGTAGTTCATGTATGATTTTTGTTATTTATATAGATGTTGTTGTCTGTAGTTGCCAGTGTTTGTGTAGGGGCTGTACATGTTCTGGGTGTTGTCTGGGTGGGGGTGAGAGCGGTGTTTGTGTGTTGCGTTGTGTGTTGCATTGTGTGTGGAGCGCTGTGTGTCTGTAGCGTTGTGTGTGTGTGGTGCTGTGTGTGTTGCGCGGTTTGTGTGGGTGTGTGTGTGTGAGGTGCATGTGTGTATTTTGGGGGGAGGTATGTGCAATGTGTGTGTTGTGCGGTATGTGCATATATTTGTGTGTGCCTCGGTGTTTGTGTGTTGTGTGTGTGCAGCATTGTCTGTATGTGTGTGGGTGTCTGTGGTTCCCAGTGTGTGGTGTGTTGTGCGGTACATGTGTGGCGGTGTGTGTTTTGGGGGGAGGTGTGCACCCCCCATCGTAGTCCACCCCCCATGCTGCACCCCCCATGCTGCACCCCCCATGCTGCACCCCCCATGCTGCACCCCCCATCGTGCTCCTCCCCCCATGCTGCGCACTCCCCATCGTGTTTCATTCCCCCATTCTGGGCACCCCCCCATCGTGGTCCACCCCCCATGCTGCACCCTCCATCGTGCACCATCCCCCATGCTGCACTCCCCATCGTGCTCCATCCCCCATGCTGCACTCCCCATCGTGCTCCATCCCCCATGCTGCACTCCCCATCGTGCTCCATCCCCCATGCTGCTCTCCCCATCATGCTCCATCCCCCATGCTGCACTCCCCATCGTGCTCCATCCCCCATGCTGCACTCCCCATCGTGCTCCATCCCCCATGCTGCACTCCCCATCGTGCTCCATCCCCCATGCTGCTCTCCCCATCATGCTCCATCCCCCATGCTGCACTCCCCATCGTGCTCCATCCCCCATGCTGCGCACCCCTCAGAGAGGAGTTATCCTGGGGGGGAGGTGTACAGGTGCCCAACGTGTGCGGGGGGCGTGGCGGGCATAGTGTGAGAGGGCGTGGCCTAGCGGGCATAGTGTGAGGGGGCGTGGCCTAGCGGGCATAGTGTGAGGGGGCGTGGCCTAGCGGGCATAGTGTGAGGGGGCGTGGCCTAGCGGGCATAGTGTGCCGGGGCGTGGCCTAGCGGGCATAGTGTGAGGGGGCGTGGCCTAGCGGGCATAGTGTGAGGGGGCGTGGCCTAGCGGGCATAGTGTGAGGGGGCGTGGCCTAGCAAACATCGCGTGCGGGGCGTGGCCTAGCGGGCATCACGTGCGGGGCGTGGCCTAGCGGGCATCGCGTGCGGGGGCGTGGCCTGGCCAAACAGTTAATCCATGCGGGGGGCGGGGCCAGGCCGAGCCGAGCGGCCAATCCGTGTGGAGGGGCGGGGCCAGGCCAAGCCCAGCGGCCAATCCGACGGTTGTCACTGTAAGGACACTGTCACGGTGACACAATTTTGGAGCAAGACAGACAGACAGACAGAATAAGGCAATTATATATATAGATTTGCACACTCACAATCACGTGATGACGAGCTGCTCTTAACCATTTAATACTCTCAATGTTCAAAGAGAAACATAAAAAGAAAAGCCAGTTGTCACATGCAAGGATGAAAATCACACGAGTGAAGCGGCCATATGATGACTGCTGGAACCAGAAGCAGAGCTAAATCCTGATAGGGAGTATATTACACGCTGTTATTGTGAGGCCCTGGACCCCAGGGGTCACAGAATAACATCACATACACACACACACCCTCCCCTGGTCAGGAACACCCGTCAAACAAAACCCTTGTTGCCTCCCTCCAGGGCTTGATGTCCACACCAGGTGGGGCGGAGCCAGGTGGTTGGCCCCACCCACCGAGGAGTTCACAGGCCTGGAGGCGGGAAAAATAGGCAGTTGAGTGGAGTTGAGTTTTGGAGTTGAAGTGGAGAGGTTGTAGTGAGAGGAGAAAGTCTGTGTGTGTCTGGGTTGGAGCCCAGGCACTATCAGCAAGGTCGACAGACGGTGGTGGCCGTCTGCAGGAGTTGGTGGAGGTCTGTGGAACCGTAGGACCGGGGTCGGGCGTTGGCCCGCCGGTACCGAACCAGGGGGCGGATTGAAGCTAAGCACCAAGGCAGGGTACTCAGACCCCGACTAGGCTCGGAAGCCGCCGTAACGGTCAAATTCTCTGATTGCGGTCTGGACCTCAGGGGTTCATTCCCAACCAAGTTCCGTCAGAAGGCAACAGCCCAACGAGTCCGGATAAGAGCCACCACCAACGGCCAGAGATCCAAGGGCCAGCGCCTTCGGGCAAAACGGGGTCTCCCGACACGTACAAGCCGGGGAGCAGACCACCCGTGGGAATCCATAGGGGTCAAACACTTACACATAGGTGCAGGGAACGACAGCCACCATCAACCCGTCTGGGGAGAGTGAAGATACCGCAGCCGACTGCGGGCCCCATCCATCCAGCCGTTTGGTTTACCAGAGACTCTGTTCTTGTCTACCTGAGTGAGTACACCAGTGCCGTCCGGCACCGCGCTGCACCGTAACGCTGCCCCCAGCGTCCACGCTGCCTCCCAGCATCCGCACCTGCACCTATCCCCTCCTCACTAACCCCCCAACCGGGGCCCCGGGACCAACAGCCCCTACCCACGGAGGGGCCAACACCTCAGCTGCTCTCCGCCATCGCTCCCGGGAACCCCCGTCATCCGCAGTGGTGGTGCCCACCATCACCACAACCCCGTGGGTGGCGTCACAACCGACATCCCACCACCAAACCTCCCCTTTTCACTCGTGGGCGAGGAGGCGCTGCTCAAGACCCCCGGGTCTGGCCCCGTGCTCGAGCCACCGAGGAGCAGATGCACCGGACCCGAGCGCCAGCGATTCCCAGGTGAGCAGCGTTCCCAACCCCTCCGCCTGCGACATTATGATTGGGCTACACTGCTTAATTTTATAAGTAAAGGGGCTGTCCAGGTTTGAGATGAATATCTGCAGTCACTATGCGACTGCAAACTTCTGAATTCTCAGTGTGCGCACACTGCCCGCTGTCAGGATTCTCTGGTGCCAGCGAGCTGGAGGTCACGAAATTGCAAGTATGTGATTTACATATATGTGGTCACGTGCCGACTAGACATGCATCATCAAAATGAATTGAGTGAGGCTGGACACGTCAAATCAGAATGTGGCCAGAAATATAAAGATCTCATACTTGCGCTCACATGACCGTCCACTCTCGCCACTGGCACCGGAGAATCGTAACAGTGTGCAGAGCATGCATTGTCAGAATTCAGAAGCCTGCAGTCACCTAGAGTCATTGCAGAATTTCATCTCAAACTTAGACAAGCCCTTTACTTATACAATTAATCATTGCATCCCAATTCTAAGTAAAGGGGTTGTCCAATCTTACAATTTATGAATTGTTACTTGTGTACAGGATCAGAGCTAATAACAGCACCAGAACCAGCAGAGGTACAGAAATACATAATTATAACACCCAACAGTACAGAAACACAGCATCACAACCACCAGCAGTACAGAAATTCATCATCAGAACCACCAGCAGTACAGAAATACATAAGTGTAACAACCAACAGTACAGAAACACAGCATCACAACAACCCGTAGTACAGAAATTCATCATCAGAACCACCAGCAGTACAGAAATTCATCCATATAACCCCATCAGTTCAGAAATACAGCATCAAAACCCTCATCAGTACAGAAATACATAATCAGAACCTCAAGCAGTACATGGTACATCAATTGTAATGTCAGGCCAGACCCATACACATTTGTATTGCATGAACTGACAACTTCCAGCACATCTAGGGCTGGCTCCAGGTTTTTGTGGGCCCCGGGCAAAAGAGTCTCAGTGGATATGTGGCTGTGCCGCGTTTATTTGTGGCCGTCACTAACCGACATGGCCGCACACAGTACACACTGACACTGCTATATACATCATAAGAGAGGCTGGAGACATATATCAATGGGGGCACATACAGCTCCAGAGGGGGGCATACAGCTCTGAAGTGGTATACAGCACTGGGGTGGTTGGACATACAGCTCTTGAGGTATACAGCCCTGTCGTCGGGGGAGATACAGCTCTGGGAGGTATACAGCTCTGGGGTGGTATACTGCACTGGGGTGGGAGACATACAGCTCTGGGGGGTATACAGCACTGGAGTGGTGAGACAGACACTTCTGGGGGATATACAGTACTGGGGTCAGTGGACAGACAGTTCTGGGGGTATACAGCACTGGGGTGGGGACACACAGTTCTGAGGGTATACAGCACTTGGGTGGGGGGACAGACAGTTCTGAGGGTATACAGCACTTGGGTGGGGGGACAGACAGTTCTGGGGGTATACAGCACTGGGGTGGGGACACACAGTTCTGAGGGTATACAGCACTTGGGTGGGAGGACAGACAGTTCTGGGTATATATAGCACTGGGGGGTGGGGACAGACAGTTCTGGGGGTATACAGCACTGGGGTGGGGGGACAGACAGTACTGGGGGTATACAGCACTGTTGTGGGGGGGACATACAGTACTGGGGGTATACAGCACTGGGGTGGGCGTACAGACGGTAGTGGGGGTATACAGCACTGGGGTGGAGGGACAGACAGTACTGGGGGTATACATCACTAGGGTGGGGGGACATACAGTACTGGGGGTATACAGCACTGGGGTGGGGAGACAGACAGTTCTGAGGGTATACGGCACTGGGGTGGGGGGACAGACAGTTATGGAGGTATACAGCACTGGGGTGGGTGGGACAAACAGTTCTGGGGCTATACAGCACTGGGGTGGGGGCAGACAGTTCTGGGGGTATACAGCACTGGGGTGGGGGGACACATAGTTCTGGAGGTATACATTACTGGGGTGGGGGGACAGACAGTTCTGGAGGTATACAGCACTGGGGTGGGTGGGACAAACAGTTCTGGGGCTATACAGCACTGGGGTGGGGGCAGACAGTTCTGGGGCTATACAGCACTGGGGTGGGGGCAGACAGTTCTGGGGTTATACAGCACTGGGGTGGAGAGGAAACACAGTTCTGGGGGTATACAGCACTGGAGTGGGGTAGACAGACAGTTCTGGGGGTATACAGCACTGGGGTGGTGGGGACAAACAGTTCTGCTGAGGGTAAACAGCACTGGAGTGGTGGGGACAAACAGTTCTTCTGGGGGTATACAGCACTGGTGTGGGGGGGGCAGACAGTTCTGGGGGTATACAGCACTAGAATAGTGGGGACAGACAGTACTGTTTGTATACAGCACTTGGTTGGGGGGACAGACAATACTGGGAGTATACAACACTGGGGTGGGGGAGACAGACAGTACTGGGGGTATACAGCACTGCGGTGGAGGGACATACAGTACTGGGGGTATACAGCACTGGGGTGGGGGGGACTGACAGTTCTGGGGGTATACAGCACTGGGGTGGGGGGACATACAGTACTGGGAGTATACAGCACCGGGGTGGGGGGGACAGGACATACAGCTCAGAGGGATGTTGATGCTTCGGCTCCTCTCTTCATCTGTGGGTTGAGCCTAGAATGTATGGGCTCCATCCAGGTTAGTGGGTGTGACCAGCTTCATGACAAATTAAGTCATACCTGGAAGGAGCCTGTACATTCTAGCATCTATCTTCATCTGTTGGACAGGAGTGCAGTGCAGACTGCGTGCTAGCTCCGCCCACATACGAACTTAGACCCTGCACGCAGCAGAGAAACCTCCGCGCAGGTGTGGATTTAAGAGCCAGCAAATCAGGGAAGTGTGGCTGCCGGCATGAGCGCTGCGGGCCCTGGAACTCGCCCAACGGTGCCCCCCTGATACTGTGCCGGGGGCACATGCCCCGCCAGGCCCCCGCCCCCCCCCCCCCCCAGATACGGGTTAAAAATCCACTTTGGCGTCTCCCAATACACAGCAGAGGCGGTCTGATTAGTTGTCATGTTACCTCTCATGCTTCTTAGGCTGCTTTCACACCTACGTTTTTTCCTGTGTGGCACAATCCGGCGCTTTGCAGGAAAAACGCAACAGTTTTTTTTTGCTGCCGGTTGTGTTTTTTTTTGCATAGACTAACATTAGTGCCGAATTGTGCCGCATGGGCTTGCGTTCCGTCCGTTTTTTGCCGCATGTGGCAGATTTAGCCGATGCGGCGGCCGGATGGAACGTTGCCTGGCACATTTTTTTGTGTGGCAAATAAACCCGCATCGCGCCGCATCCGGCCGATGTGGCGCATTTTCCTATGCATGCCTATGGACGCCGGATGCAGCGCAATGCGGCAAAAAACGCATCCGGCCGCCGCATGCGGTTTTTGCCACTGCGCATGCTCAGTAGCCTGCCGCAAGCGGCAAAAACCGGACGGGCCGCATGTAAAAAACTTATGCAAAGGATGCAGTGTTTTCGCCGCATCCGTTGCATAGGTTTCACAGCCGGATTGAGCCGCACGGATAAAACCGGATGTGTGAAAACAGCCTCACCTGCTCTTCCTAATTCTCTCAATATTGCGTGAAGAACTACAGCCACTGCTTCACTTACAAAAGCAGGAAGAAAAGCTAGTCAGCGCCTGACCACAAGTATGGAAATCACATATGAATGTTCCTGGTGATGAGTGTAATACACAGGATCTGGCGAGGAAGACTGGATGCTGCTCTGGGAAGATGGGGATGTAATTTGTGGGAGCAACGACAGAGACACCTCTTCATCTCTCGTGTATCCAGAAGAGTCCCAGATGGAGCTGGGACATGAATAGGGTTTTGGGGAAAAGGTAGGCTGTGGGCCTTGTTTACTGTTGTGTTCCAGAGAGGGGCGCAATTGATTTTTTGAGCTGGTGGAGCAGGTAGAGCAAGAGCTGGCTAATGACACTGTGGTGGGACCGCTCGCCCGCCTGGTCAGCGGAGGGTCGATGCCACTGATGATGAGATCTGTCAGGGTTATTTTTCGGAGTCCACCTAGTTCCCGAGCCAAGAGCAAGAGAGGCCTGTGTAAAAACTGATCCCGTCATTCCTCTCTGGCTTGCCGGCCACGGAAGGGTGAAGAGTCTTATCGCTCTAAGGGTGGATACGACCAAGAACACCGTTTCCAAAAAGATCAAAGCCAACGCTATGGCCCGATGGATCACTCATATGGTGGAGGAAAGAAAGCGCTGAGAGGAATGAGCAAAGGTGGAAAGTCCTGAAGGAGATTGTCTGGATGTCCTATTGAAACAAGGGGTGGTCCTGTCATTTGATAAGGTACGGGGATACGGGTTCCTGGACGTAGAGTACACTAGACATATTATCTACGTGAACCAACATTCCGTCAAGCAGAGTTACCTGCCCTCTCACCTGCACAGCCTACAGCCGGGAGAGTTAGTAAAATTCCTGAAAGAGGAAGGATGGGCCTAGAGGGTGTTATGCAGTGGCCATTTCTCATTTGTTAGATCATGAGGGTTTGATAAAGAAGAGAAGGTCCAGGAGGTGGGACCCGAAGTAACCCAAGAAAAGCCTCCTGCTGGTAATACCATGTTTCCCCGAAAATAAGACCTCTCCCGAAAATAAGACCTAGCAGGAGTTTTCAGGGAGGCTTAAATATAAGATCTCCCCTGAAAATAAGACCTAGTCGCAGTCAATAATGAAGTGTCCATGCATCGGTAAAATAGTTAAAGACACAGCAAGACACTTCATTATAGACAGCGGACTCCCCCAGAGGACAGAAGAAAGAAAATAGAAGACCCCGTGATCATACCAGATGCCGACCGGGAGCAGGGGAGCGCATCAAAGTGCTGCAGAGGAACACACACATCAGATCACATATACAAGCACAGACACACATGAGAACACACATTTACACACACACACCCATGAGATCACACACACAATCACACTACAGATCGCATACACACACTCACCACATCCAGCAATATCGCTTGCTTCTCGGCACGCGTAAGGACCTGCGACACTATGCAGTGGATCTTCCAGGACCTGCGGGGAGATCACATGGCCGGAAGCACATGGTATCACTGGATGTGGTGAGTGTGTGCGCGTGATTGTACCGGTATGTGCGATTTCGTGAGTATGTGTGAGTGTATGCGATCGGATGTGTGAGTGTGTGTTCTGATGTGTGAGTGTGTGTTCTGATGTGTGAGTGACGGCCGGACGCAGGGGAGTACAGTGTGCAGCACAGGTGCCTGGAGCACCCACTGGAGATCACAGGGAGGAATGATGTGGAATCTGATGTGTGTGTGTGTGTATATGCTATCTGATGTGTGAGTGTGTATATGTACCACCCCGCGGGCTCAGCTGCGAACGCCGAGCCGCTCGGATCCGTGCTCGTACTGCGGGTGGTGGCTCGAGCCTCTCACGGACCCGGGGGTCACGTCGCTCTGCAAGGGAGTTGCGGGGATTTGGGTGAGGAGTCCCATGGCCGGGGCCGCGGTGGTTTGGTTTGGGATGATAGTTCGTGACACCACCCACGGGTTGTGGTGATTGTAGGCACCACCGCTGCGGTGAAGGTATGGGGGCTTCCGGGAGCGATGTAATGGCGCAGCTAGGTGTTGACCCCTCCGTGGGTAGGGGGTGTTGGTCCTGGGGCCTGGTAGGCGAGGGCCGGGGTGCAGGGTGAAGTGTTGCGGTGCAGTTCGGTGCGGTGCCTGATGGCACTGGTGTACTCACTCTGACACAAGACACTGGAGTCTCTGGTAAACCAAACGGAGTGATGAACAGGGCCCGCAGCCGGCTGCAGCTTCTCCCAGAATAGGTTGGTGGTTTCCGCCTTTCTCTTGCACCTCTGTATGTAAATGTTTGACTCCTATGCCTAGACAACGATAGTCCGCTCCCCGACTTGTATATGCCGTAGGAGCCCGTTTTCCCGCAGACGCTGGCCCTTTGGGTCTCTATGCCTTGGCGGTGGCTTTACCCTGTATGGTTGGGCTGTTGTCTTTGAAAGGGACTTGTGTGGGATAGGTCCTTAAGTCCAGTCCGCATTCAGTTGATTCGACTCGGCCCTGTCACTTCAGGGCTTTGTACTGGGTCTGAGTACCCTGCCTGGTGCTCCGGTATCCAGATGGCTCCCCGGTCCGGTCCCGGCGGGCCACTACCCTGTCCCGGTCCCTTACGGTTCCACCGGTCATATTCCCGGTCTCCTGCAGGCGGCCACCACCGTCTGCCTCCTTGCCAATGGCGACTGGGCTCCGACCCAGCCACGTGGTAGTCTCTTATCAGGGCACGGACACAGGACTGCCCGTGACCTTGACTGCTCTCCACTCCACTCTGAACTTGACTACACTAGACTCTGAACTTGACTGTTTTCCCGCCTCCAGGCCTGTGAACTCCTCGGTGGGCGGAGCCAACCGACTGGCTCCGCCCCCCTGATGTGTGTGTGTCGGCCAGATGCAGGGGAGGACGGCATGCAGCACAGAGATCCCAGGGAGGAATGATATGGAATCTGATGTGTGTGTGTCTGTCTATATGAGTGTATGCTATCTGATGTGTGTGTGTGTGTGTGTGTGTGTATACTATCTGATGTGTGATCATTTCATCTCCCCCCTGATGAAATGATCAAACGGTGAAAGATCGTGAAACGTACGTCGAGGTCCAGGTATCGGGGACCTCTCTGCTGCCATACCTCTGGGCTGTATTTGGTAATCTAATGGGTATGTTATACTCTGTTATGTGGTGATGCCGATACACTCCATCTCTTGATGTTATCAGGGCTATGTGCAATATATTAAGTTCTGGCCATGTTCAGACTGGATATGTATCTATACTAACTATGGTGGTGTCGGATTACACTATATGGTTATATTCCATGTGTAAATGCTGCTTGGGCAATGTACAATATATGTGTCTCATACAAACTATGGTTTTTAACCCTGTATATTCCACTTAGCAATTTACGTATACATAGAAAGTGCAATCACATACTCCACTTATATGATCATATGATTATTGTCATACTTATATTGTGTGTTTTGTGAATGACATATACTTTATGTATCTTGGAGCATTTATTTCATTTGCTCTGGCTGCGTTCAGAATTTGATTGTACCCATTAATAATAACAACCCTTTGTATTTATTCCTGTATTGTGTTATGATCTGTACATTGTACTTTACACATGCCCATGGATTGTGCTGCTGACTCCTTTTTGTGCTAGTCTTAATTATTACAATTCTATTGAATAAATAAATTTAGCACTAGACTCTCTTTTGACCTTCCGGTTTTTCTTCTGTGTGTGTGTGTGTGTGTGTGTGTGTGTGTGTGTGTGTGTGTGTGTGTGTGTGTGTGTATGTGTGTGTGTGTGTGTGTGTGCTATCTGATGTGTGAGTGTGTGATCTGAGAGCCACACAGACGCACGGGGCTGGTAAGTATGATGATCCTGGGAAGGAAGGGGGGACGGTCTGCTTTTTGTGGGGGTTAATATTACCCCATACCATGTCTCCTCGAGAATAAGACACCCCCTGAAAATAAGACCTGGTGCTTTATTCGGGACAATAAAAATACAAGACAGTGTCTTATTTTCGGGGAAACAGGGTAAGCAAATACCCCCATACTACAGTTCATGTTCAGAACAGTCTCTTATGAGTCTCCTATGAGAAGATGAACAGGGCATTACACCCCAGTTGATGAAATAGGAGCTGAAGGAAGGGTTACCCTGAAGATACCAGTGGTAGTCACCAACCCAGCTATCATGCACATGGCCTAAGGTGCACATTCAACGTTGTACCTCTTGGAAGAGGAGACAAGAAGAATCCAATACGATGGACCCCCTGAGAGAAATCTGGAAAAGAGCCATAAATAGTACAAGCCCAATAATTGTACTTGTTGCAACCTTAATATGTGGGAGTAGTTCCCAAATCTCCCAGGTGGCCAATTCCAGCAGACCTACTGTACCAGGAATCCAGGTCTCTGGGGAAGAGAGTACTGTTTGTTCTCCAAATAGCCAAGGCCTATCTACAGCTGCAAAAACCTGCTGCTGAACTGTTTCCCCTGTTGTGTTGCACCTGTTGGATTAAAGACACTAGAGCAGTTGGAAGGTCCTACACCCTCAGTTATGGCCTGAGCCATATCCAGAACTTTTGTGGTACTTTGATAGACTGCACTCCTGTCCTATGGACTGTTGGTGAACTAAGGAACTGTGCTGCTTTGTTCTAGGTCCTTAACTGAGAGACCGAAAGCTGTGCCCTAGAGGAGTGGATCCATAAGTCACCTGCCAAGAATCGATTGTTTTCAACTTGTTATGTGGAGGTGTGGTTGCTTTGGTGTTTTACAGATTCTGGATGGTCGAGGACGACCATCATTTAAAGGGGGGAGAAATGTAAGGAAGTGGAAGACAATGAAATGTTTTGCAATATAATGCACGATTTTAAATGGGTTTGATGGTTAACATGTATTTTGGTTGAGGCTGAATCATATTAGGAGCAGTTATATGGGAAGACAAGAGCGTTATTTTCTGGGAGGTGACAGATCCCAACACACAGCAGGACTACAAGATTCCTGGGACATTCACACGTTCCTCCTCCAATGTGGTGTACTTAATCCGGTGCAATATATGTCCTACTGGGGCCTCTATATTGGAGAAACAGGACAGAGACTGAGAGCAAAGATGAGGTCTCACTGCCACATGATTATAGGCAAAATAACAAAACAGTTACCTATGGCCATGCATTTCTGTGCTCCAGGACACAACATAAACAATATGAAAGTTATATTAACACTAAAACTACTGGACTCGTGACACCTATATAGAAATACATGGTGCAAAGTTCTCAAAATGACTACCTCAGTAGTTCTAGTGTTAAAAGGCAACTAGAGATGAGAGAACCCATTGAGGTTCGGTTAAACTGTTTCTGCCCGACTTTAGATAGAGTTCAATTTGGGACCCGGACTTGACCTAAACTCCAATGGATGTCACTAATTAGGCAGTTTGGGTCTCCGCACACATGCAGCCAGCCATAGACACATCACATCCGGGGGAGGGTGGGCGGAGTTGTTCCATTTTTTTTTTGTGTAGTGCACACTACATCCGATCACGCTGTTGTTACCCCGAGTGCGAGCTATTCAAACACTGCAAGTGACTCAGACTGGGCACCGAGCATAACCAATCACCGAGCGTACCCGATCACAGCGATGCTCTAGTGAGTGGTTTGCATATGTACATCCAAACCCAAACGTTGTTTTTTTTTTAAAAAGTCTGTATTTGAAACAAACACCAAAACTTGGGTTTGCTCATCTCTAAAGGCAACTTCACATCACAAAAATATTAAAGGGTATGAGATTATAGATTTATTACAGTTTTTGATACTCTTCAGATAGGACTAAATCTGTCAGGAGGATTTATGAATTACTATAAAATCTGAGGAATCTGCTCCAGAGACGGGGAGGGCACCAGGCCTCTCATGTTACATGGATATTGAGACTATAAAAATGTCACACCACTTATCTAAGATAATTAAAGAGGTTGTCCACTATTTAAACATTGATGACCTATCCTTATGCCGGCGTCACACGAGACGATTTATCGTGCAATCGTTTGAGTGATCGCACCCGCCCCCGTCGTTTATGCGTCACGGGCAATTCATTGCCCGTGACGCACAATGTCGTTAATCGTCATCACACGTACTTACCTCCCGCACGACCTCACGTGTGGGCGGCGAACATCCACTTCCTGAAGGGGGAGGGACTTTTGGCATCACAGTGACGTCACACAGCTGCCGGCCAATAGAAGCGGAGGGGCGGAGATGAGCAGGACATAACATCCCGCCCACCTTCTTCCTTCCGCATTGCCGGCGGGATGCAGGTAAGCTGTGTTCGTCGTTCCCGGGGTGTCACACGGAGCGACGTGTGCTGCCTCGGGAACGATGAACAACCGGCGCACAGAAGGAGGACCAACATTTTGAAAATGAACGACATGTCAGAGAGCAACGATAAGGTATTTTTGCTCGTTCACAGTCGTTCGGAGGTGTCACACGGTACGACATCTCCGAACGATGCCGGATGAGCGTCACAAACTCCGTGACCCAGACGGCATATCGCACGATATATCGTACCGTGTGACGTCGGCATTAGGATATGATTGGCCGGTGTCCGACACCCATCACTCGCATCCATCAGCTATCCCCTGTGCCACTGGCGACGGCCGCTGGCCAGACATGCTCAGTTGCAGAGCTGCTATGTCTTCTGATAGTGGCCGACAATAGGTACTGCATATCCACCTCATAATATAATCAATGAGGATCACCGAGTATGTCTGGTGTATAAGCAGCAGCGTCAGTATGGTTATGATCCATAAAGGCTTCAAGCTTGAGTGAACTTCTGGGAGTAAAGTGAACTGGGATGTAGATGCCGGCTTCTTTTTTGCGAAAGAACATTTCCCATCCCAAGAGGGAAGCATCTGCCTTGACAAAGAAAGGAAAATTGACCTCAGGTTGACTGAGAACAGGAGCCTTGGAGAAGACTGTCTTGAGAACCGCAAAAGCATTTACTGCCTCGGCTGCCCAACATGTCAGTTCCTTTCTTAGTCATGTCAGTTAAAGGCTTGGCTATAACCAAAAATTTCTTAATGAACTTCCAATAGAAATTTGCAAAGCCAAGAAATCCCTGCAACGCTTTCAGGTCACTTGATTGCAGCTAATCCAGGACTGCTGCATCTTATCGGGATCATCGGAAACCCTGAAGCAGAAACCAAATGCCCTAAGAACTGGACCTGCTGTAACTCGAATGAATATCTCTCCAGTGTAGCAAATAAGTGATTGTCGCATGGATCCCGTCTGACACGCTCACTATGTTCCTAATGAGTAAATGAGTGTGTCACCCAAGTAAATTACCACAAATCTAGCCACCAAGGAGTGAAAAATGTCATTTAGAAGCTTATGAAAGCCTGCCGGAGCATTAGTTACCCCAAACAGCATCACCAAATTTTCAAGATTACTTTTAAGCCTATTGATTGTGTCTTCCATTCATCACCCTAACAAACGCGTGTACGATTATATCCCATCTCAGGTCAAGATGGAAAAACTATTTATCTCCACGACAACTAGAGAGTTGGACGTCCGTATATACCCCTTACCAGGCTCTTTTGAATAAGCTCCTTCAAGGCCTCCCTCTCAGGAAGAGAAATCTTAAACGCCGCTCACATCAGTGGTATTTTGCCGGAAAGCCGGATCCGGCACAAATGCATTTCAGTTCCATTTACAATGGAAGCGCAGCAAGATGTGGTCACATGCGGTTGTGTATATGACTGCATCTTGCCGCGCTTCCATTGTAAATGAATGGAACAGAAACGCATTTGTGCCTGATCCGGCTTTCCGGCAAAATACCACTGATGTGAGCGGCGCCTTAAACAGACACGTTTTAGCATTTTAACTCCTGGTTGAAGTCGACAACACAATGATATGACCTCTGCTATTCTGTCTCTTCCTAGAAGCTGTGAATCCCAATCGCTCTAATTATCAGTCCCTTAGATAACTGTATGATTTACTCACTCTACCGGCTTCCACAGATAGGTTTAACTCAGCCCAACGATGACTTGTAGGAAGACAAGGAGAAACGCTGTAGTTTTCTTCTAGAATCTTGTATTAAGTACAAAGTAAAGGCAGGTGAAAAGGAATAATCTGTACAGGGTTATAGACATGTGTGTTCAGCAATGGTTCCTCTCTAGACTAAACTGAAGGAGAAGGGAGGAGCTTTCTATACAGAAGCCAACTAAGGGAGGAACACAGGGACAAACTTCATACAGTGTAAATCTACCTAGTAACAATATGGAATTTCCTGATAGGAGGAAAAATATGCAATGCAAGAAATATAAACAACAGGTTGTTCCCATTCATGGGACACAACATCTGCGGTGGAAGAACATCACACTAAGGCAGGCTTTGCATGTTGCGACATCGCAAGCCGATGCTGTGAGGTCGCACGCGATAGTCCCCGCCCCCGTCGCAGGTACGATATCTTGTGATAGCTGGCGTAGCGAAAATTATCGCTACACCGGCTTCACGTGCACTCACCTGCCCTGCGACCGTCGCTCTGGCCGGCGACCCGCCTCCTTATTAAGGGGGCGGGTCGTGCTGCGTCACTGCGACATCACACGGCAGGTGGCCAATAGGAGCGGGGGGGCGGAGATGAGCAGGCTGTAAACATCCCGCCCACCTCCTTCCTTCCGCATAACCTACGGAAGCCGCGGTAACGCCGGTAGGAGATGTTCCTCGCTCCTGCGACTTCAAACACATTGATGTGTGCTGCCGCAGGAGCGAGGAACAACATCGGACCGTCGCGTCAGCGTAATTATGGATTACGCCGACGCTGCACCGATGATACGATTACGACGCTTTTGCGCTCGTTAATCGTATCATCTAGGCTTTACACACTGTGATGTCGCATGCGATGCCGGATGTGCGTCACTTTCAATTTGACCCCACCGACATCGCACCTGCGATGTCGTAGTGTGCAAAGCCCGCCTTAGTCTCAGAAAAAAACATCACAGAAATTTTGAATGAATTTGTGAAGACAAATTGTAATGCAGGTGCGTGTGAGAGTGGACACACTGTGACGCAGCACCGACTCAGCCGGGAAGGGTGCGACTAAGCGACTGCCTCGTCTTCACTAGCGCCTCTGATGGCAAGGATAGGCTTGTGCTGGAATATAGCCACCAGGTGCCACTCCAGGAAGTGTCAGTACTGCGACAACTGACCTAAGAGGTTGGGGATCGGATACACGCGACCTGACAACATGCGATCAGGTAGAAAGTAAACTAAACTCGATTCTCAGGAACCTCCTCTATGGGTAGTATTCCTTAAATGTCTGATGCCTCTCAGGCACTTCTGAGTGATAGTGTGCTGGCCCCGTAAGAGAGAAGGAGCACGCACCCTAAGCGCGCCCCCAGGGGTCAGTCCAGTATGCACAGACAGCCCCGGGAGCAGGAGGCAGCAGCATGGCAGCACTTGGACAGCGGTGGATAGGCGCCGGAGGACGCAGTCTGGCCGCGGCAGTGTGTATGTTGGCATCCCTGCAGGGATGCTGGCGTTACACAAATCCTCATGGAAGCCAAAGATCTCGATGGACATTAAAAAGTCACCACATGACCTAATCTCTTGAGCCTCTCAGTTGATTACAGGATTGTGCTTAATTAACACTAATTTTCCAGGTAGAGAAGGAACAACAAAAGCAGTGCTTATCAAAAGGGAAACCCCTGAAGTCTGAGCTCATGGACACCAGCAGACCCTGGGTTTCCTCCTTTTTAATGCTCTTCTGCCTTTACTGCAGCGGTTTTCAGTTGCTGTTTGTTTCTGGGCCTTTCTGTCTGACGTTTAGTCTTTAACAAGTGAAATGCGGCTCTTTGGGTTGAGATCAGGTGACTGACTCGGCCATTCAACAATTTTCCACTTATTAAACTCCTTGGTTGCATTGGCTTTATGTTTTGGGTCATTGTCCACAGGGCCACCCCCAGGAATTTCAGGGCCCCATACTGACAATATTTTTGCGCCCTCTTGACACTCCGCCCAGACTCTACCTAAGCTCCTCCTCCATCCCTCGAACATTCCACAGTCGCACCGCCCACTCTTGGAAAAACTCCTGCATATACGGGTACACAGGCTCCATGTATTTATATGTATAGAGGTTGCTGGGGGCTCAATACTCACTAGAGGCAGCTGCTGGCTGCTTACATGATAGAGGCTGCATACACAAGAGTTCATTGCCTGTAAACACATTAGAGGCTGCAGGCTGTATACATAGTAGAGACTATGGGCTGTATACTTAATAAAGGCTGTGGCCTGTATATTCAAAGTCTGTGTGTTACATACTCAAAGGCTGTGGGCTGTGTACACAATAGTTTCTGGTTGTATACACAATAGAGTCTGTGGGTTGTATACTCAAAAGCTGTGGGCTGTATGCTCAAAAGCTGTGGGCTGTATACTCAAAGGCTGTGGGCTGTATACACAGTAGCCTGCTGGCTGTATACACAATAGAGACTGTGGGCTGAATAAACAATAGAGGCAGTGGGCTGTATACACAATAGAAGAAAAAAACAAAAAGCCACCACTAAATGTGCACTTCAGCACTAAAAATTCCAAACTGTACTTATTATAAAAATTTTGAGATTTTTGGCAAAAAATTGCAATTTCTTGAGCCACCCCGCCACGTCACGGCAAATCTCATTTGGGGCAGTCCTACACTAAATTATTTTTATAAAATGTGCCATACGGCCTCACATATGAATAGTAGAACTGCTCTTAGCAGCACTCACCTGGTCTATTTCAATCCCGGGTACGGGATTGAAATAGACCAGGTGAGTGCTGCTAAGAGCAGTTCTACTATTCATATGTGAGGCCGTATGGCACATTTTATAAAAATAATTTAGTGTAGGACTGCCTCAAATGAGATTTGCCGTGACGTGGCGAGGTAGCTCAAGAAATTGCAATTTTTTGCCAAAAATCTCAAACTTTTGATAATAAGTACAGTTTGGAATTTTTAGTGCTGAAGTGCACATTTAGTGCTGGCTTTTTGTTTTTTCTGTATACACAATAGAGGCTGCATATACAATACAGCCTGCAGGGTGTATACGCAATAGAGGCTGTATACACAACAGAGGCTGCGGGGTGTATACACAATAGAGGCTGTATACACAACAAAGGCTGTATACACAATAGAGGCTGTGGGCTGTATAAACAATAGAGGCTGTTTAGACAGTAGGGCTGTATGCACAATAAAGGCTGTATACACAATAAAGGCTGTGGGCTGAATACACAATAGAGGCTGTATACACAATAGAGGCTGTGGGGTGTATACACAATAGAAATATCAAAAAGCTGACCTGCACATCCAACAAATGTGAACAGCTGCTAACTGAAAAAACATAGTAACTATAAATGCATACAGTTGCACTCTGAAAAAGCCAAAAATGTACAAGGGAAAATATGGCACTGCATTACTGCAAAAGAGAGATATTTAGTTTATGTATTGGCCAATGCATGTAAGCCCGGAAACCAACGGCAAGGTATATCTCTGTAATCCGGGAACCTAACTTAAATGGAATTTAAGTTAGGTTCCCGGATTACAGAGATATAACTTGCTTTCTTTCTTTCTGAAGATGTACCAAACTGTAGATTTAGCAATTCCTAATCTTGTAGCAATTTCTTGGATTTTTTTTTCGCAGATGAAGGATGGCTTGTTTCACCTGCATTGAGAGCTCTTTTGAACACATGTTTACTTCTCAGCAAAATCATCAAAATGCAAACACCACACCTCAAATCAGCTCCAGACCTTTTATGTACTCAATGGAGAATGAAATAACAAAGGAATTGCGCACACCGGCTCATCAAACAGCCCAAGAGGCAATTGTACAAATACTTTTGGGCCAATTAAAACCAGGGCGGCCGATGTAAAGAGCTGAAACTCCTAAAACCCTTCATCAAATTATTAATTAATTAATTGGATACCCTCAAATGAAAGCAAAAAGTCAGGACTTTATGTCCATGTCCATTATATGTTATATGAATATATTTCAGTAAACAGGTAAAAAAAAAATATGTCAGCGTCCAAATATATATGGAGCTAACTGTATAACACAACCCAGGATGTGATAGGGCTAACGATAACAAGAAAGTAAGAAACACCTGAAGAGAAGTGAACCAAGAAGTGAGACCAAAGACAACAGGAACCATCAGCATTAGGACAGGGCAGAAAACAGCAACAGTCCAGCCGACAGAGGAAACAACAGACCTACGGATCAAATCCCCAAACTAAGCAATGACAGTGGTACTCTGCAGTGTATATACAGTTATGTCCAGAAAAATTTAGACACAAGTTTTGGCATTACAGCCGTTTACCATAACATATTAAAGATACATTTATATAATAAATCTGGGCTTAAAGTGTGGACTCTCAGGGTAATCACATCCTTACTGGAGAAAAGGATTAGGAATTACAGCTCTTTAATATGTAGCTGCCTCTTTTTCAAGGGACCAAAAGTAATTGGACAGTTACGGTATCTCAAAAGCTCTTTATTCGGCTACATGGGCTATTCCCTCATCAATCCATCATCAATTAAGCAGTTAATAGGTCTGGAGCTGATTCCAGGTGCGGCATTTACATTTGGAAGCTGTTGCTGTGAAATTTCAACATGTAGTCAAAAGAATCATCAATAGAAGAGAAACAGAACACCATTAGGCTAAAAAAATAAGAAATTCATCAGAGAGATAACAGAAATGTGAGGAGTGACCAAATCAATAACTTGGTACATTCTGCGGAAAAAAAAAAAGAGCACACTCGGGAACGGGAACATTGTATTTCACAGAATGCAACAGTGGTGGATGATCGCAGAATCCTTTACATGGTGAAGAAAACCCCCTTCATAACGCCCCCCCAAGTGAAGAACGCTCTTCAGCAAGTAGATGTTTCAGTATCTAAAGACCACAGGAATGAACAAGGGAATTTAGAAAGTGCAAAATATATTTTTATTAGAAAAAGGAGATTAAAACACAATAGTAGGATATGATGCATAGGATGTAAGTGACCCGGAGCCTGGAAATCACCAATATCTGAAAATCATTAATCAGGCAGCAAATAATACTCTGTGGGGCAGAGGAAAGTGCCAATGCGCATGGAGTACAAGAGAGAGATTTCATCACATGGCCAGTGCTTCAACCCTGTCTAACAGCCGCACGTACCCCATCTTACTCCATTAGCATTGATGATGCAAAGGCACAGGGGAGACCTGGCGAGGTAACCTCCGGCTGTTTTTCGGGACGCCATCTGCTTCTTCCAGGAGGAAAGCGTTTCCTCATGCCCTGCCAGGACCTTAATAAAGGAACTGTGGGTCGGTCACGCATTTCATGGTAGATTTATCTGACCTGGATGGATTTCGCCATGTAACAGGTGACTATACCTTTATAGCGCTGCAGCTAATGTTGCTGCTCCCCTGATATTTGATCTTGTGTGTAACCTACATGTGTTTAGTTGAGTCCAGTGTTATTCAGAGAGTCCCTGTATAAGCAGGTGATGGTGCCAGTGCAGGAGATTAAACCGTGGGGCCTGCATTCATTCAGTAATATAATGATTATTGTCATGTTTGGCTCCATATGAGAAACACGGGAATGAAACTCTCTTCCCGGGAGAAAGCAGAGAAATATTTAGATATGCTGGGCACTAGCGACCGATTACCATAAATTATCACGACTGAGATGAGAAGGAAATTGTGATAATAGACTGTGATATATAGTGTACTATATTTGTGTGTGCTCTGCATAATCACAGGTATTACGTCACATAGGCCCTGCGCACCTCACTACTGTGGGCATTTATCTGGAGAACAGAGAAGAGGCATTATGCCCACTGCTATACGTTATAAGATGCATTACTAAAGCTAGTTCTGCTCACATTATTCTTCTATACAGTATAAGATTATCTATATTACTAAAGCTAGTTCTGCTCACATTATTCTTCTATACAGTATAAGATTATCTATATTACTAAAGCTAGTTCTGCTCACATTATTCTTCTATTCAGTATAAGATTATCTATATTAGTAAAGCTAGTTCTGCTCACATTCTTCTATACAGTATAAGATTATCTATATTAGTAAAGCTAGTTCTGCTCACATTATTCTTCTATACAGTATAAGATTATCTATATTAGTAAAGCTAGTTCTGCTCACATTATTCTTCTATACAGTATAAGATTATCTATATTAGTAAAGCTAGTTCTGCTCACATTATTCTTCTATACAGTATAAGATTATCTATATTAGTAAAGCTAGTTCTGCTCACATTATTCTTCTATACAGTATAAGATTATCTATATTAGTAAAGCTAGTACTGCTCACATTCTTCTTCTATATAGTATAAGATTATCTATATTAGTAAAGCTAGTTCTGCTTACATTCTTCTATACAGTATAAGATTATCTATATTAGTAAAGCTAGTTTTGCTCACATTCTTCTTCTATACAGTATAAGATTATCTATATTAGTAAAGCTAGTTCTGCTCACATTCTTCTTCTATACAGTATAAGATTATCTATATTACTAAAGCTAGTTCTGCTCACATTCTTCTTCTATATAGTATAAGATTATCTATATTAGTAAAGCTAGTTCTGCTCATATTCTTCTTCTATACGGTATAAGATTATCTATATTAGTAAAGCTAGTTCTGCTCACATTCTTCTTCTATACAGTATAAGATTATCTATATTAGTAAAGCTAGTTCTGCTCACATTATTCTTCTATACAGTATAAGATTATCTATATTAGCAAAGCTAGTTCTGCTCACATTATTCTTCTATACAGTATAAGATTATCTATATTAGCAAAGCTAGTTCTGCTCACATTATTCTTCTATACAGTATAAGATTATCTATATTAGTAAAGCTAGTTCTGCTCACATTCTTCTATATAGTATAAGATTATCTATATTAGTAAAGCTAGTTCTGCTCATATTCTTCTTCTATACAGTATAAGATTATCTATATTAGTAAAGCTAGTTCTGCTCATATTCTTCTTCTATACGGTATAAGATTATCTATATTAGTAAAGCTAGTTCTGCTCACATTCTTCTATACAGTATAAGATTATCTATATTAGTAAAGCTAGTTCTGCTCACATTATTCTTCTATACAGTATAAGATTATCTATATTAGCAAAGCTAGTTCTGCTCACATTATTCTTCTATACAGTATAAGATTATCTATATTACTAAAGCTAGTTCTGCTCACATTATTCTTCTATACAGTATAAGATTATCTATATTAGTAAAGCTAGTTCTGCTCACATTCTTCTATACAGTATAAGATTATCTATATTAGCAAAGCTAGTTCTGCTCACATTATTCTTCTATACAGTATAAGATTATCTATATTAGTAAAGCTAGTTCTGCTCACATTATTCTTCTATACAGTATAAGATTATCTATATTAGCAAAGCTAGTTCTGCTCACATTATTCTTCTATACAGTATAAGATTATCTATATTAGTAAAGCTAGTTCTGCTCACATTATTCTTCTATACAGTATAAGATTATCTATATTAGTAAAGCTAGTTCTGCTCACATTCTTCTATACAGTATAAGATTATCTATATTAGTAAAGCTAGTTCTGCTCACATTCTTCTTCTTCGTCTTAGTTAAAACTGTTATTTAATGTTTTTCATGCCTGTCTCTGCTGCCATCTACTGGTCAGACCTTTCGGCTCCTCTGTTTCTTTTGTCCAGCCCATGGGAGTGTCTGATGACCCTCTTGCATCACATCCTGGGATGCTCATTTCCAAAGCAGAGTTTGTGAGAACAACATCCCTTATTGGATTGGAGCTACTAGGAGCAAAGTCTTCTGACCACGTAGTAGCTTCAGAGGCAAGCATCACTGGAGAATTACAATGCCAAGTACTTGGATTACTGCACTTTGCATGTCCTAACCTTTGGAGAAAATAAACCACCATTGTTTCATCTCAGCTTGTGCATGTTTCACTCTGGAGCGCTCTGGTCCTGTCTGCCCTACCTATAGGAAAAACGAAGGTAAGACTCTCACAACCTCTCACAACTACGCACCTTCCATCGCCTTTAAGTGGGGACAGAACAGTCAGAAGACTGCTTAAGAGCTCAATACCCCGGCTACAGATCCCTAAGAACCCTGTAACTTCCCATGTAATCTGCCTAGCAACAAGCCTTGTGCACTAGTCTGCCTGCACAGTGCATGCCTGGACAAGCCTAAGTGGAAGCTCTCCCATCTGCCACGTCCTGTGTCACCTCTGCTTGCATTGTAAAGGGACAGTTTATGCACCTGCTGTTTCCCTCTAGCCATACCACTTCTATAGACTTGCAGTACATTATACCCCATTACTGCACATCACTGCACTGCGAACCCCAAGTTTTACTAAAGACACCTTGGGAATCTCATCAGGGAGTCCTTGCAGAGCTGCACAACGATTTTTGGACCCCTATTCAAAAGTCAAGTGTTAGGTTGACCTAACGGTCACAGCTGTTGCCAGCGATGTCCGAATGCAGAGAGGGTACCGGTGACCCCCCTCTGCCCTCCCTTTAGCCTTCAATGAAAACAGGCAGACACCGTTATACACGTAAAGGCTAGGAGACGTGCGGCTCCGAATAGAAAGTGTATTGGTATTGTTTACATTACAAAGTTATACAAAGTTGATTAGGGCGTAACTATGCAACATACATATTCATTAATCTACATTCATTAAGGCGTGGATTGCATATTCCCAGCAAGAGAAATTAATATAATGACTTATACTCCCATAATAGTCTATTCCGCCTCTCATTCTCATAACAAGATGTTTGTCAGTCATTTCTAAGTCAAAACATTCTATGTCCTTGAAGTTGGTCTCACAGTTTATTACGCAAATAAGTCTGGTTTGGTCTTGCCAGGGAGAATGAATTTCTATTATTTTTCTAAGTCAGTGAAAAAGGTTAACTCTTTCCTCACAATCCCCCCTATTGGCGTGATTGATGGACAGGGGGCCATCGAGAAGCTGTGGACTATAGAGCGAGCAGGCTAGTCTCCAGATACTTTCTGAGCCGCGGGTTGCTCAGGGAGTGTCGTCTCACATCCGTCACCCAGGACTGCCTGCATGCCTCTCGATAGGAGTCTCATCATGATACGCCAAGGTGATTTCTAGAGGAAAGAGTAGAGAAGAGAAAAAGGCATATTAGTGATTTCATACGGGTGCTGAATAATCATTGTATCTACATTGCTTCAAGAAGCGGGAAAACAAAGCCATTAGCAACTTGAACACTACATAAGCAACTACCAAACAGAGTAACACTTGGAACACTGATTGCAATATCCCCATGAACCATCCTCCTATTCCCTTAAACCAGTTTGCAGGGTTGAACATTGAAAAGGTATTGCTCCACCAAGCATCTGAGCTTCTAAGTACCTCCTCATCATGTTTTTTCCTCAGCTTTTGTATCTCAGTTAAACTGGCTTGGGCTCTTAAGGTTCCTCTTGGATCTATGTAGTGACAACAGCTGGGGCCTACTACTTGGCACATCCCCCCTTGGGCCGCAGTGAGGTAATCCAGTACCAAAGTAAGTTGGTTGGTTACAATGATTAATTGTCTCTGTATGGCAATGGTACTATTTACTGCTTGGAGAACCTCAAAAATTTGATCATCAAGATAGTCAGTGCTGTCCACCAACTTATCATACATCTGCATTATCATGGGATAGATAAAAAGAGAACTGAAAAATTTGTTGACATGACTCATTTGAATCACATGGGGTCGGCCACTAGGCCTGTCTTTGTTGTCTGCCACTCTCTTTACCAGTAGGTGGAGAGGCATTTTTCCTGCCGGTATATCAGTAGTATTGATAATGAAGGTGGCAGGGGTCAAACGGGCCAAGGTGCAGGTGCCATTTACTCCTACTGGTAGCCATTTGTAGGCATTGTAACCACAAACCCAATAGGTTTGCGGTGGGAGATCCCAGATGGCTGAATGTTGTAATATGAGGCGATGTGCTATATCTATAAAGGCCGATATGTTCCTGAGAATACACCATCCGGGAAGTTGGCCTAGGGGACTACAATACCCTGCGGACGGTTCACCACAGGTTTCTCGGCCAGGCACATATGGGTCAGAATCATTGCACCATAAATTTCCGGGTTGGGAGTAACAAGTATCATTTGTGCCTTCTGGAAACAATGAATTGTATACCCACCCATGGTCATGCAGATGTCTCTCTAACAGCAAGGGTTTAAATGCATCTGTACTGTCAGAGGTTCGCCCAAAACTTATTTTGATTCCTTCTGTTGGAATCTTGCCCATAGTAGGTGTTTTTGTGTAATTACGGGGTACCCAGCTGCTTCCTTCAAAGGCTAAATATTGCTGGGTTCCGGGAAGGCCAGTAGTAAGATTGCCTTGCCACCAGGGGAAATCTACCCACCCTACTATTGGTATGGGCACACTAGTGTTCCACAGTTTTTGATACTTGGTGTCATTGACTGATAATCTATTGTAACAGCCTCCCCATTGAAACACTTCGTTTATTGGGACTGGTATGGCTAAGTATGGCATGGAAGAGGCTGTCACAGGTGCGTGTGTACATATCCAGCAGTCTGTGATCTCAAGTTTTTCAGCTAACACTTCATGATGGGTCTCAAATGAATTCTGCCGTGGTGTAGAAGGCCCCAAAAAGGGAGTACACATAGAAATACTTATCAGCGGTATTAGGCCTTCTTGCAGTGGCTGGCATGGACCCATATCGATCTCCCCTCAAGTTTGACGGAGGTTGGAGTGGTCAGCTGGACAGTCAAAGGCCCTTCGAATCGTGGCTCAAGGGTCTTTCTCACGTGCTTCTTTAGGTAGACCCGGTCACCAGGCTTTAGGGAGTGGGTTCCTGGAACGGCATCAGGATCTGGTAGAGAAGAGTAGACCCTTTGGTGGGTTTCAGTTAGTCTCTTCTGCAGGGAAACAACATAAGACGTTAGGCTTTCACATTGCAGGTGTAACTCCTGCGGGAAGTAGCATCCTAATCTGGGTGCACTACCAAAGAGTATTTCAAATGGTGAGAGCCTGTGCTTTCCCTGCGGGGTGGTCCTTATAGAGTAAAGAGCTATGGGGAGACATTCTGTCCATGGTCTACCAGTCTCCTCCACTGCCTTGGCTAGTTTGAGCTTTTAGAGTGCCATTTAACCTTTCCACTTTCCCTGATGACTGTGGGTGGTAAGGCGTGTGTAAGGCTGACTGAATGCCTAACAGGGCACAGGTGTTCTGGAACACTTGTCCAGTGAAATGAGTACCTCGGTCTGACTCCATGACTTCAGGGAGTCCAAACCGAGGCACCAGCTCACAGGCCAATTTCTTTGCTGTAATTCGGGCCGTGGCTGAGCTGACAGGGTAGGCCTCTGGCCATCCTGAGAAGAGGTCTACACAGACAAGTACAAACTCGTAGATGCCATGTTTTGGCAACTGTATATAGTCTATTTGTACTCTTTGAAATGGGGCAAACGTCTTTGGCATGTGTCTTTGCGGGGTTTTAGTTAGCTGGCTTGGATTGTGTTGTTGACAGATGTGACAAGCTTTTATTCTCTGGGAGGCGTATTGTCTGAAGCCGGGGGCTACCCAATATGGTTGCATCTGGTTCATGATTGAGTTTGTGCTACTGTGTGTGGGATAGTGGAGTACTTGGAAAATGGCAGGGAACCAACTGCGTGGCAGGACGGGAAGTCCATTTAGGCGCCAAATCCCCTCCACCTTTTCTGCCCCCTTGGCCCGCCATCCGGCCTTTTCTTCCTCAGAGGCGTTTTCTTGTGTCTCAAAGAGGTTCTGCATTTCTTCCTCCGTCGTTGACACTGTTTCCGTCTCCTTCAAAGGGAGTAAGGCTGCTTCTTTTGCTGTTTGATCGGCCAAGCGATTTCCCCCTTGCCTCGGGTGTTTGAGCCTTGGTATGGGCAGCAACCTTTATGATTGCTAGCTGTTTTGGTATCAAGGCTACTTCCATTAGTTTCTTCACTGAGGCTCCATGCCTGATGGGATTTCATGTTGCTGTGAGGAATCCTCTAGTCTGCCAGATAGTGCCAAAATCGTGCACAATGCCATGTGCATAGGCTGAGTCCGTGTAGATGTTCACTGTTCGTTCTTCCAGAAACTCAATTGCCCAGTTGAGGGCAAGAAGTTCTGCTTCTTGAGCAGATGTGCGTGGAGGTAGCGGTTGTTTGGCTAAGACTGCATATAGAGTCACTACTGCAAATCCGGTGTGGAACTTGCCTGCTTCATCAGCGTATCTGCTACCATCCACAAAAAGTTCAAAGTCTGGATTTGTAAGCGGTGTTGTCTAAATATTGTGCAGGGGCTTTGCCTCATGTTCAATGAGTTCCTGACAATCATGATCAAATGGTGCGCTGGTACGTTTGTCACTCTCTTCTGTCCTCTCTTCTGTCCCCCCTTCTAAACTTGTGAAGATCAGCAGATCAGCAAGGTTTAGACTTGTAACTCGAGCAAATGAGATGTTTGGGGGGTAGCAACAGCGTGCACTGAAGTCTGACTTGTCTTGCCATGGAGAGGTGTTTCAGCTGCACTTGATTGAGAACAGCATAGATGTAATGGCTGGTAAGGATGGTAGTCGGGAAATCGAGTGAGATTTCAGATGCTTTCTGCAGTATGTTTGAAACTGCTGTAACAGCACGGACACAGGTTGGTGCTGCTTTTGTGGCGTTGTCAAGTTGAGAGGAGTAGTACCCGATTATGAGATGTTTGTCCGTCTTCTGGGTGAGTACTCCTACGGCAAATCCTTGAAGCTCTGCTACGAACAGATTAAAGGTGAGATCATAGTTTGGTAGTGCCAGAGCAGATGCATCAATCACTAGTTCCTTGAGCTTTTGAAAGTTTTATCAAGCTTCTTCTGTAAGGGAAAAAGGAACATTCTTTGTGCAATCATACAGCGGTTGCATGAGTAGTGACGCACTGGGAATCCACCGTCTGCATTTATCTCTGCTTGCTTTGCATCCTACTTCTGCCAGAAAGGTAAGCATTCCTCTTCACTAGGGAAGCACAGTAGTAAATCATCCACGTACTGGTAGATGTACTGCGAGAGGTAGCGGGAGGGGGGATTGTCTCAGCTGCGGTGGCGTAATTCCAGGCTTGACTGAAACTTTTACTGTGGGCACGGGTAGTGTGCCGAGGTCAGTTTTTGATGTGGACCAGAGTTTTGCAGGAACTTGTAGAAGTATTGGGTCCATGTTTACTTCATGTGTAACTTCAGATTCTGGTCTGTCTTCTATCATCTGGAGAGTGCACAGGATTTCTTCTGGGATATCTTCTGGAATTTGCAGGATAGCATATCCATCTTCATTGTAGACAATCTGAGCTTGTAGTCTTGATAGTAGATCTTCTCCCACTAGGGCATCTCCACCCAGGGGGGACACTAAGAATTTAGACACGAACATGTGTGGTCCCAGTTTCACCTTCAGTGGATGTGTTATTGGGATTATCTGGGCTTGTCCATCAAATCCGGATACTACAGTAGCTTCAGATGAGATGGATCCTTCAGGCACCAGATTCTTGGGGAGTACGGAGCGAGAGGCTCCTGAGTCCACTAAAGCTCTTATTTCCTTGTTGCCAATGTGAAGGGGGACATGTATAAATGGACCTCTGGCATCCCTATCCCGTGCTGCCGCAAGTCAGGCAGTCTTCTCCTCCTGACTCTCGGGTCGGTTTTGAGTGTCCCTCTTCTTCTTTCTACAGTCTCTGATCACGTCCTCTGACTCCCACAATAGTAGCAGGTCGGTGCCTTCCTTCTTGTACCTTCTGGCTGACCGTCCACTGCTGCTATGAAAACTTTCTTGTTGCTCCTTTTATCCTTTGCGTCGGTTTCTAAGCCACTTGCTTTGTTGACTAGAAGATCTATGTCTTCCATGTTTCTCCATTCTGGGCAGCACGCTTTCAATCTTTCTGCCAGAGGTGCATATATTCCATCCATGAAGGATCTTACCATCAGGCGACGTATTGCACCCGCTTGTAAGTCCAGCCCTTCATCTGCGAATGACTGCATCAATCTGTAGGAGACCTGTATTTGGTTCAGGTAACGTGAAAAACTGACTGGGTTTCTAGTCGGGTCTGGAGCATTTTGCAGGAAAGCAATCTGCTCGGTTGGAGTCCAGGGTACGTAGTCTTCATACGTACGGGGAACTGCATCTCTGGGAGCATCTGGGTTTTGTAGATTAACAGGTGGTCTTATCAGGACTCTTCTTTCCACTACGGGATAAAGAGGCACTGGTGCTGTGGCTTGTAGCTTGTGCTGTGGGGCTGCACAGGCTAGGCATGTTTCACTCCAGTCCGGATTTTGTTGGCCACAGTTTGTGCAGGTCCATTCCGGGGATCCTGCTATTTTTGGAGCTGTTCCAGGAGTAGCTGACAGGTACGGAGGAGGCTGCTGATTCTTATTAGCTTGCTTCCCAGCTTCTTCCCATGTGTCTGATTCTTCATGATATATCCAACCTTGATCGTGGGCTGTTTTTGCAATGTCAGAAAGAGTTCTGACCAGTTTAGTCCATGATTTATCTGCTATCACTCCTGCTCTAGTAGCTGTTATTGTGTCCCATTTGTTGGGGTCCAATTGATCCTTCCCCTTCAATCCAAATGTCTTAAAAAACTTCCTTGGACTGACTGGCTGTTCTTTTGCCATGATAACACGTAATGAGATGTTGCAGGGTGCATCCAGCTCTTCTGTCCTTTTGATATTCCTTGTCCCATTCTTCGTCTATCTTCTTCAGCTTTTAGACCCTTGAACGTCCTTTGGACTAAACCTACCTATCCTGGAGATACTCAGAGACTAACTCCTTTTGTATTCCTACCTAAGGTGAGGTCTAGAACCACCTTTCCTGGAAATACCCAAAGACTGATTCTTGATGTGTATTCCTACTGAAAGGTGGTGTCCTAACTTCAGAGGGGGCTGAGAATGTTGAATGGCGCTGGGTTACCCTTCTTGTAACAGAGATACACTCTATATCCGATAGCAATGCAAACAGGGCTATTCCCACTAACACTAGGGCAGTGAATATCACATCCATTGAACAGAGCAGGTACACTATTCTCTTTCAACACTCACTGATGTATGGGATCTATGACAACCAACAAGGACAACAGCACAGAAGTAAAGCGCAGGAGAGCAGACACGCGACACACGGAGAGGCAGAGAAACACAGAGAAATAAACAAGCAAACAACCAAACAAGGCACAGAAAACATCAGCTGGCAAGGCTCTCTCAGAGTTCAGTAGAAACCCGCCAATAACCCAGTATCTACTCACAGTGTACCATTTTGCGCGTTGAGGAGAGGGGAGATCAGATGTGGGGAGCATAAAGAGAAGAATAAGGTTCAACTCTTACCTGGCCAGGTGTTTCTGGTCCCCACGTCTGGTCCACTCCTCCTCTGAATGGCAAGACAGTCCACTGCGTCCTGGGATTAGAAACACGGGTCCCTGCTTTTCGGGCGCCAGATAATGTTAGGTTGACCTAACGGTCACAGCTATTGCCAGCGATGTCCGAATGCAGAGAGTACCGGTGACCCCCCTCTGCCCTCCCTTTAGCCTTCAATGAAAACAGGCAGACACCGTTATACACGTAAAGGCTAGGAGACGTGCGGCTCCGAATAGAAAGTGTATTGGTATTGTTTACATTACAAAGTTATACAAAGTTGATTAGGGCGTAACTATGCAACATACATATTCATTAATCTACATTCATTAAGGCGTGGATTGCATATTCCCAGCAAGAGAAATTAATATAATGACTTATACTCCCATAATAGTCTATTCCGCCTCTCATTCTCATAACAAGATGTTTGTCAGTCATTTCTAAGTCAAAACATTCTATGTCCTTGAAGTTGGTCTCACAGTTTATTACGCAAATAAGTCTGGTTTGGTCTTGCCAGGGAGAATGAATTTCTATTATTTTTCTAAGTCAGTGAAAAAGGTTAACTCTTTCCTCACACAAGTTTCTTAAAGAGACAGTACACCTTAAATCAAAATGGCCGAAAAAGACCTTGGACAGTTCCCCACTGCTGAAACAGAGCAAATACAATCTGATACTGTCCATTATGAAGCCCAGAAGGCAGATCCCACGCTTTCAGCAGACTAAGTTGTCCGACCGAAGCGCTCTTCCAAACCCACAATAAAGGCCACTGAAAACTATCACACTATGAAAGATGAGCTATGTGAACACCTGGAAGAACAGTGGGAACGAGTCACCTACTACATGCCAAGACTTAAATCCTCATCAGGTGATGCCACATGCTTACTAGCCGCTCTGGAACGGCTGAACACAGCTCATGAAAGATACAAGAGACTGTCAACAAGGTACATTACCTTTCTAAAAGACTCTAAAACTGATGAAGCTCTTTCAGACCTGAGCAAGGCAGAAGAGGTGGACAAGGAAAGAGATGCCAAGGTGCAAAATGCCAAAGACAAGGCAGAACACCGTATCTCTCACCAGCAAGAAACCAGATCACACCGATCAACCTCATCTAGACGTTCCTCTCGGTCATCCGGGTCATCATCCTCAAGAAGCTCAGCCCTGAGCGACAGGATACTAGAGGCCCGCATAAGAGCAGAGGAATCCAAGGTGAGACGTTCCTTCACAGAAAGAGAAGTAGAGGAAGAAGCCAAAAGGACAGAAGCAGAAGCCAAAAGGACAGAAGCCCTTGCAAAAGCAGAAGCCGCTAAAGCAGAAGCCCTTGCAAAAGCAGAAGATGCTAAAGCAGAAGCCCTTGCAAAAGCAGAAGCCGCTAAAGCAGAAGCCCATGAAAAAGCAGAAGCCGCTAAAGCGGAAGCCAAAAGGGCAGAAGCGGAGGCTCGGATAAAGATTCTTCGGTCACAGATGGAAGAGGAAGTTGCGCTAGCTAAAGTGAGACTACTTGAGCAAGCATTGATCCAAGGTCCTGATCCAGCTGACTCGCCACCACTGGAAGCAGACAATCCAGTTGATCGCACAAGAGACTATGTACTGAATCAGTTACCTGTAGCAACCCCGGTTTGCAGTACCGTCCAAGCCGACAACACCGAAACCTCCAACTTACCTCTACCAGTGCCAGTGCCACCTAAAGCACCCGAGCAAATTAATAACAGTCACCAAGAGGTGCCCTCTAAAACACAGTCACCACAGCAAGATGGCAACCAAGTGTTTCCTGACCCACTTCCACAGCTCAAGCAGCGGTCATCAGAATCTACAGAGGCTAAACCACAGCTCAACCCTGCAGCAACGTCATTTTACCCGGGAACATCTCATCCATTCACGCCAGGCAGCCCATACGCCCCAGGGGCATCACGAGTCGTCGTGGCAACAAGTGGTGAGAAATCAGATATGTCTGAGTTTGCCAGGTTCATGGTGAGCAGAGAGCTAATCAACACTAGTCTCACGAAATTTGATGATCGTGCAAAGAGCTACAGGGCCTGGAAAGCAACTTTCAAGGCAGCCATCGCCAATCTCAACTTCACTGCGGAACAGGAGCTCGACCTCCTGATCAAGTGGTTGGGCCCAGGCTCTACAAACCGTATCAAGAGCCTCAGAACCGTCTATGTGGGACAAGCAGAAGCAGGTCTCGCTGCTGCATGGCAGAGACTGGAACGCACCTTTGGCAGCGCAGAAGCAATAGAGAAAGCCCTATTCAAGAGACTGCAGGACATCCCAAAGATCAACCTTAAAGAAGTCCACAAGCTTCAAGACCTAAGTGATCTGCTCATGGAGCTGGAGCTCGCCAAAAGAGATCCTCCTCTGTCTGGGCTGGGCTACCTGGATACAGCCCATGGAGTGAACCCAATTGTGGTGAAGCTGCCATACAGTCTGCAGGAGAAATGGGCAACGTCAGTCTCAAGGAGCAAAAGAATGGGGGGCGTGGCCTGCACGCTGATGGTGACGCCTGCTTGAAGGAGAGCTCTGTGCTGACAGCAGGATAAACCGGCTCTTATCAGCTCACAGATAACAGGATTACCAGCTACAGGAGGTGTGAGTAACCCCAGCCCCCAGCTATGCCTAAGGGGAGACCTAAAAAGACTGGCACTCCAGCCAAACTGACAGACTTCTACCCCCTGGATAGGGATCTCTGCTCACCAAGCAAGATGGCTTCACACTCAGCTTCTTCCCACTCCTCACAGGGAGAAACAGGCTGTTTAAGAGGCTGCACAGCCATTCCACTGACAGAGGAAACAATGCAAGCTCTGCTGAAAACGCTGAGGGCTTCCTTGCAGGCTGATCTCAGAGAAATAGTAAGAGAGCTGAAGGAAGAGATCAGGTCTCTAGGGGTTCGCACAGAGCATGTAGAAACTAAGATGGCTGAATTTGCAACATCACATAACAATCTGATAGATGCTAACACAGCTTTGGAAAAGGAGGTGGAGGCACTAAAACTTAAAATCAGTGATATAGAGGACAGATCCCGAAGAAATAACCTAAAAATCAGAGGGATTCCCTCATCAGTAGCAGATAAAGACCTCCAGGAATACTTCCACAAGTTTCTGCAGCTTATACTCCCTGGATGGGACACCAGAGACCTGATAGTGGACAGGATTCATAGAGTCCCTAAAGCCAAAGGCATAGATCCAGCTCTGCCTAAAGATGTCCTGGCTAGACTTCATTTCTATAAAACAAAAGAAGCTGTGCTGCACACACTGAGGGGAAATCCAGCCCTGCCAGACACTTTCATGGGACTAAAAATCTTCCCAGATCTTTCTGCTGCAACTCTTAATAAAAGAAGAGAATTTGCCCACCTTTCTAAACTCCTTAGAGATCAAGACATCAAGTACAAGTGGGGGTTTCCGGTGAAGATGATAATTTTCAAAGATGGAGGCACTCACATATGTCATACTCCTTCTCAGCTGGGCAAATTGCTGGATGACTGGGGAACAGCCCACCCACCAAACCCTGGTGGGCAGGAGAATCATAGAGGCCCTCCAGACAGGATTAACCCTGAATGGTCAGTAGCTTAGCTGGGACTCCTTCCTGCTTATGGCACCTGCTGTCCCTGCTCCTGTGACACGGGATGTCACGTAGCCCCCCTGATGTTCTCGCCTATGGCGAGCGGTTATACACCGGGCACCCTACTCGGGGCAAACCGGTGTTGTTGGAATTTTTTGTTTTTGTTCCTCTTCTCACAAATGTTCCTTAATTTTTTCTGGAAATTTCTCTCAATTCCTTGCTGGTCTAGCCCCTCTCATCCCTGATGGCGTTCCTGGGAATTCAACCCCCCCTGCGGCTCCAATATGAGAATTAAGATATTGTCTATTAATGTGAACGGACTCAACTCCCCAGCAAAAAGGTCAATGATGTGGAGAGAGGTCAAGGCATCTAACTGTGATATAG
Organism: Anomaloglossus baeobatrachus; assembly: GCF_048569485.1. Lineage (NCBI taxonomy): Eukaryota > Metazoa > Chordata > Amphibia > Anura > Aromobatidae > Anomaloglossus > Anomaloglossus baeobatrachus. Next base: position 126,052,975 of record NC_134364.1, read on the forward strand.
CGTGCATTCAGGAGACCCACCTTCTTTCCACAGATAATAAACGGCTACTTCATCCAAGCTTCCAACACACCTTTTTTGCTAATGACTCAAAAAAAAGAGGAGGAGTGGCCATTTTAATAAAGAACTCAGTGGCCTTTAAATTGATAAATGTCAGTTATGGAGCGGATGGAAGATATATTATTTTGTCTTGTTATATCAACAGCGTCCCTTATACCTTGGCAACGGTCTACTCCCCAAATTCATCACAATTGAACTTTGCTAGGAAATTTTTCCAAGCATTCAAAGATACTGCCACAGGGGCGGAAATCATCTGTGGAGACTTTAATATACCTGTAATACGCTCCATGGATTGCTCCAACACCAGCATCCCACATGCTAAGGAACTTAAGCATCTCATCAATGAATTCCATTTTCATGACATCTGGAGATATTTGCACGCATCAGAAAGAGACTATACGTTCTTCTCTTCCAGGCACCGCTCATACAGTAGAATTGATTTTTTTTTGGTCGACAGCAAATCTATAAGTAATTGTGTGGCAGCTGATATTGGTTTAATTACTTGGACAGATCATGCGCCGATCTCTTTGTCTGTTCAGGGTAGCTTTAATGTTCAAAATTCCCCTAGGTGGAGACTGAATACCAGCTTGCTTGGTAGGCAGAAGGTACATGATGAAGTAGAGTCAGTGTTAACAGAATATTTTAAACTTAATAATAATGGGGAAATTTCTGACGAGACCCTGTGGGCTGCTCATAAAGCCGTAGTCAGAGGGCAGCTCATAAAAATAGCCTCCATCCAAAGACGGAAAAAAGACGCAGATATTAAATATATATTAACCCGTATTCATCACCTTGAATCCCTGAATAAAGCCAAAGCATCCCCTAACTTGACTAAAGAAATTGTAACCCATAGATTCCAACTAAGATCCCTACTCCTGCAAAAATACGAACATAATCTTAAAAAAAATAGATCGACATTTTATGCTATGGGGGATAGAGCGGGGTCCTTATTGGCAAGAAGGACGAAAAAACGTGAGATCCAATCTAAAATAGAATTCCTGAGGGACCCGAACGGAACAATCACTAGACATCCCATTGAAATAGCAGAAGCATTTGCGAAATACTATGAGGCCCTGTATAATCTAAAATATGATTCCAATACGTCACAGCCGACTCAAGTGGATATACAGGGTTTCCTAGACACCCTGGATCTTCCCCGGGTCTCAGATGAGCAATTAGAGGAACTTAATCTTCCCTTTACTACACATGAAATCCTAGGTGCCATCAAAATGACTAAGTCTAACTCTGCCCCGGGCCCCGATGGGCTGCCATACGAATATTACAAACAATTTACATCCACTCTGTCCCCCTTTATGTCAAAAACCTTCAATTTTTGGCAAAATAAAGGGTCAATTTCTCCAGACAACTTAGAAGCGATAATTATCACGCTACCCAAGCCAGGGAAACCTGCAGACACCCCGGGTAATTTTAGGCCCATCTCACTCCTAAATTGTGATGTTAAAATTTATGCCAAACTAGTGGCAGATAGACTTCATAAAGTGATCCCGACCTTAGTGGCTCCAGACCAAGTTGGTTTTGTGACAGGGAGGCAATCTAAGGATGGCACCAGACGGATGCTTGACTTGATTGGACTGGTGGAGATATCGGGTGAACCCAGTGCATTCCTGTCTCTTGATGCTGAAAAAGCCTTTGACAGGGTGCACTGGGGATACCTGGAGAGAGTTCTAACAAAATTCGGGTTCTTGGGGAACATCAAGTCATCCATTCTAGCCCTCTACTCTTACCCAAATGCGTCAGTGTTGGCATCGGGGTTTCTGTCATCTAAATTTCAAATAAGTAATGGCACCCGCCAGGGGTGTCCATTGTCTCCCGCTATTTTTGCTTTAGTGGTAGAACCTCTGGCGGAAGCTATACGAAAAAACATAGCCATTTCTGGTATAAGAGTTGGGGAATTTGAACATAAACTTGGTTTATACGCAGACGATGTGATAATTTCCTGTTCTAACCTTGCAGTGTCGATTCCAGCAGTGGTGAACACACTATCAAACTTTTCTAAAGTGTCGTATTATAAGCTTAATGCGGCAAAGTCTTTGATACTGCCGTTTAATGTACCGGCGGAGGCCAGGAGTGCGCTGGAGGGGGCCTTTCAATTCAAATGGTGCGACAGGGGGATACCTTATTTGGGTATTAAGCTGACACCATCGCAGATGTTAATTAAAGAAAATTTGGAACCTCTGATCCAAAATTTAGAAAAGGAATTGGGAAGATATGAAAAAATATCATTGTCCTGGATGGCCAGGATACAGTCCTTTAAAATGGTTTTCTTACCCAAAATATTGTATGTGCTCAGATGCCTTCCCATCAAAATTTCTCACAAAACCCTGATGAAACTTCAATCGTTGACTAACAAATTTGTCTGGGGTAATAAAAGGGCTAGGGTCGCAGGTAAAGTGTTATACCCCCATATGACTTAGGGGGATTGGGCACCCCAAACATAACGGCATATTATAAAGCCTTACTAATTGAATCACTAAAGGAATGGTGGCGTCCAGGTAATTCACATAGATGGGCTCAGATTGAAAATTTCCTGTCCCGCCAGGGCTCGGTCAGAAGAATGATGGAAGCAGAATATTTGAGCCGTTCACGGTTCTCCCCGTGTGTTCCCACCATGTCAGCCTCCCTGGAGGTCTGGCGAAATGACTTGATTCATAAGATTCAGATTCCTCTTTCAGAGATTTCCCTCAAGTCGTTGGAATCTCAAATCCCCTTTTTGAATCTGGCCAGGTGGGAGGGATCGGGCATTACAGTGCTGGCGGATCTATACTCTGATTTGGGTGTTAACCCCTTTAATGAAATAGTACGGGAACACCCCTCTTTAAAGGGCTGTTTCTATCAACACATCCAAATTAGTCATTTTCTGGCCTCTAAATTTCCTCCAAAGTCAAAGCCTCTGTTACCTACAACAAAAGCTTTGGTATTTAAAAAGATAATTAAATCCAAAGGTATCTCCTCGACATACAAATGGCTCAATAACCCCCCCGAAGAGCAAAAATCTCCTTATATGAATAAATGGGACGTGGAGTTGAGTGTCTCTACCTCACCTTCAAACTGGCACTCGGCATCAGCAAATATCCAAAAATATTCCAAGTGTATAAATCATCTGGAGCAACTGAAAAAAGTACACCTGCGATGGTATCGGTCCCCAGCCAACTTAGCACAGTTCCTCCCAAATTATTCGCCACATTGTTGGAAGGGCTGCCTCCAAAGGGGTACTCTTGGTCACTGCTGGTGGGCTTGTCCCAAGGTTTTCTCATTCTGGTTGGAGGTGTTTGGCCTGATGGGTGAGCTGACAGGCAATCCTATTAATCCGAATCCGGCTCTGGCAGTGCTAAACGTGGGTATAGAGGAGTTCTCTTGGGAATCCAGGGGTTTATTAGTTCACATTCTAGTAGCTGCCAGATATTGCATAAGTTTGCACTGGAAATCCTCAAAGACGCCTACATTAGTTGAACTATATAACCGAATTAATCTCCAATGCCAATACGAGTTCTGTCTGGCTCACTCCATCCGCGCCAAAAACAAAATACTTCAGATTTGGGACACGTGGTTAAACTCTGTATATGCATCCCCTGTCAGGCATCTGTTTCCAGGGCAAACTGTTGATAATTAAAAACGGGTCAAATAGGCTCAAAGTGTGTGTTACGCAGGGTGTTCACCCATACCACATGTCAATAGTCAAGGTGTTTAAATCTCTGTTGTTGTTACTGCTCGGGCTACCCCGAAACGCCATCCAATTCCCTCCCTCCCCCCTCCCCCTCCCTGGTTGCCTCCTTGCAACCATCCATGGTTCTCCCCCTCTCCCCCACCTCTCTCCCCTCCCTTTTCTTATCTTCCTTTCTTACTCTCTGGTTCTGGCTGTTTGGATCCCTCATTTTGAGGATTAAAGAGTAAATTGGTAGGTTGGTTCTATACGTATTGGGTATTGATTAACCTAAAAAAGTTGCAACTTGCATCAGACATGATTGGTGGTGGTGTGACAGGAAATGGGAATCATAATCAAAGGTGACACTACCACATGTTACAGCGTTGTTTTCTTTGTGTATTATTGCCAATGATACCTGAATCTCTCCTTTTTTTTATAATGTAACTTCCTACAATAAAAATTGATTGGATTAAAAAAGGAGCAAAAGAATGCATGATGTCACCTTTCCCCCATTTATTCAGTTCTGCAAGTTCATCGATGAGCAGGCCCAAATGAGGAACGACACCAGCCTCGACTTCCTAGAGTTCAACACTTCGGCAGCCGCAACATCATCATCAAGGTATGAAGGTGCCATACACAAACGCAGAGACATTAAGAACACTGTGAGTGTCAGGAAGACTGAGCTACCATCACCTGCAGCACCCACAGATAAACAGAACACCATCTCATCACGAGATAAGTCTTTCAATCAAGAATGTCCCATCCATAAAAAACCGCATTCACTAAACAAGTGCAGAGGGTTTAGATCCAAAACCCTACAGGAGCGCAAGAAAGTCCTCACAGAGCTTGGGATCTGTTTCAAATGATGCGCATCACTTGAGCACATGGCCAAGGACTGTAAATCCATCGTCAAGTGTGAGGAGTGTCATAGTGAAAAACACGTTTCAGCCATGCACCCAACCCAACTAGCTAGAGACACACCGGCTGCAGTCACCACCACTCCCACTCCAAGTCATGGCGGGGAGCCCAAGAATCAGACTGACACCACCACAGCCGTCTCCTGCTCATGCTCAGAGGTATGTGGAGAGGGCCAAACACAGCAATGTTGCAATGTTGTGCCCGAATATGCCTCATCAAGGTTTATCCTGAGGGACATCCAGAAAAGGCAATGAAGGTGTATGCCATCATAGACGACCAAAGCAACCGGTCCCTAGCAGGAACCAAATTCTTTGAAGCCTTCAGAATAAATGGACCATCAGAACCCTACACCTTGAACACCTGCTCGGGTCGCATAGAGACTAGCGGCAGAAGAGCCCAGGGATTCATAGCTTCTATCAATAGGAAGACTGAAATACTTCTACCAACGCTTGTTGAATGTGACCAAATACCCAGCCACAGAATGAAATTCCTACCCCAGAAGCTGCATTTCATCAACCACACCTAAGACACCTCGCTAGTGTTATCCCACCTCTGGACAATAGCGCAGAGATTCTACTCCTGCTCGGCAGAGACAATCTAAGGGTACACAAGGTGCGACAGAAGTGTAATGGGCCTGACTATGCGCCATACGCCCAGAGACTGGACTTGGGATGGGTAGTCATAGGAAATGTGTGCGTTGATCGATCAGAAATTGACTCCTTCAAGACTTATGTGCATGGAGATGAGCGCACAACCTGCTTAAAGCCATGTCCTCATCACTATGAAGTGAAAGAGAGTCTCCAGACACAATACAGCTACCTGACATCGCTTCTTCTTTGCATATCGACAACTTGGGAAGATCAGTCTTTCACACAACCAAGGACGACGATAAAGTAGCCTTGTCAGTAGAGGACAGAGAATTCATCGGAATAATGGACTGTGAGTTTTCTAAAGACAAAACCAACCATTGGGTCTCTCCATTACCCTTCCGATCTACCAGGGTAAGACTCCCAAACAACCGAGCTCAAGCTCAGACCAGATTTAACTCTCTTCAGCGTTCCATGAACAGCAAGCCTGAAATGAGAGAACACAGCATCGCCTTTATGGACAAGGAAGTCTGCAACAACCTAGCAGAACCTGTACCATCTGAACTGAATCCAGTAGATCACGCAACTAGACCTATGTCTATAAGTTCTTTTGCTAACTCTTCTTGGCTTACAGGTCCAGAATTCCTGCTGAGACAGTCAGAAGAAGGTGTCCAGGAAGCCTTCAGCATCCTAGATCCGGACAACGATCCAGATGTCCGAGCTGAAGTCAATACCCTGGCCACCAGTGCAGAAAAAACTTCCAACCTCGGTTGCCAACATTTTGAACGTTTCTCCAGCTGGATGAGGCTCGTCAGGACTGTCGCTAGGTTAGTGCATATCGCCAGATGCTGTCGTACTGACCTTAAAACCAAAGACTGTCATCGCTGGCATGTCTGCCACGAAGCCCTTTCTGCTGAGGACATCTCCCATAGCGAGTCCCTCATAATACGCCACCTCCAACAGAGTGAATTCGCCATAGAATGGAAGTGTTTATACAACAAACAGCAGATTCCATTAAGAAGTCCTCTCGCCAATTTAAACCCAGTCATCGACAGTTTCGGCTTACTGAGAGTTGGTGGTCGTTTAAATCAGGCTCATCTTGGAGTTGCAGAACAAAATCCTCTCTTCATTCCCAACAAACACCATGTTACAGTCTTGCTGATCCGACACCACCATGAAAAGACTGAACACCAAGACAGGCAAATTACAGAGGGCGCTTTACGGTCTGCAGGCCTCTGGATTATTGGAATGAAGAGACGTGTAGCACAAATACTACACAATTGTGTGCACTGTCGTAAAGCGAGAGGAAAACAACTTTACCAGCAAATGGCTGACTTGCCTACAGACAGACTTTCCACAGAGTCACCTTTCACCTACGTGGGCCTAGACGTTTTCGGACCATGGATGGTGTCCACACGCAGAACTCGCGGAGGCCAAGCAAACAGCAAGCGGTGGGCTGTGTTATTCACCTGCATGAGTGTTCGAGCCGTTCACATTGAGGTGTTAGAGTCCATGGATACCTCCAGCCTAATCAACGCCTTGAGAAGGTTCCTTGCCATCAGAGGACCAGTGAAACAGCTGAGGTCTGACCATGGAAGCAACTTCGTCGGTGCATGTAGAGAACTGAACATCGACACCAAACCTATCCAAGATCAGCTGGCAGAGAAAGGTTGCACCTGGATCTTCAATCCCCCTCACAGTTCTCACATGGGAGGCTCCTGGGAGAGAATGATCGGGATTTCACGCAACATCTTGAACTCCATGCTAATGGACGTCAATTCTTCAAGACTCACACATGAGACTCTAGTCACTCTTTTAGCTGAAGTCTCAGCCATTATCAATTCAAGACCCCTTGTGCCGGTGACCATGGATCCAGAAACAACAACCATATTAACTCCTACTATTCTCATTACCCAAAAAACTGACAACGCGGTAATGCCCAGCGGAGAGTTCACCCACGCGAACACTTATCAAAAACACTGGAAACGGGTTCAATACTTGGCTGACTACTTCTGGAACCGATGGAGGAAGGAATACCTCACCATTCTTCAAGGAAGAAAGAAGTGGCGACATCCCAAGCCGAACCTCAAGGAAGGAGACCTAGTCCTCATGAAAGATCAGACCACAGAAAGGACTGACTGGCCTATGGGACTAATTACTAGGATACTGCCTAGTCAGGACGGTAATGTTCGGAAGGTGGAGCTAAAGGTCATCAGGAAAGGTGAGACAAAGACCTTTGCAAGGCCAATCCACGAACTTGTTCTGCTTTTTCCCATAGAGAGCGTCCCTACAGGATGAACGCTACCGGACCTGAACTTTGAGCCATCCTTCTTGTTTTGGACTCAATTGAGCTTGTTTTTGCATTTAACATGCCTTTCCTTTCAGGTTGTATTATGGACTCAATAGTGAAATCCCCAAAGTGAATTTCAGATGGGGAGTGTGCTGTTTCTATTTGTCTTAGTTAAAACTGTTATTTAATGTTTTTCATGCTTGTCTCTGCTGCCATCTACTGGTCAGACCTTTCGGCTCCTCTGTTTCTTTTGTCCAGCCCATGGGAGTGTCTGATGACCCTCTTGCATCACATCCTGGGATGCTCATTTCCAAAGCAGAGTTTGTGAGAACAACATCCCATATTGGATTGGAGCTACTAGGAGCAAAGTCTTCTGACCACGAAGTAGCTACAGAGGCAAGCATCGCTGGAGAATTACAATGCCAAGTACTTGGATTACTGCAATCTGCATGTCCTAACCTTTGGAGAAAATAAACCACCATTGTTTGATCTCAGCATGTGCATTTTTCACTCTGGAGCGCTCTGGTCCTGTCTGCCCCACCTATAGGAAAAACGAAGGTAAGACTCTCACAACCTCTCACAACTACGCACCTTCCATCGCCTTTAAGTGGGGACAGAACACTATACAGTATAAGATTATCTATATTAGTAAAGCTACTTCTGCTCACATTATTTTTCTATACAGTATAAGATTATCTATATTTGTAAAGCTAGTTCTGCATACATTCTTCTATACAGTATAAGATTATCTATATTAGTAAAGCTAGTTCTGCTCACATTCTTCTATAAAGTATAAGATTATCTATATTACTAAAGCTAGTTCTGCTTATATTCTTCTTCCATATAGTATAAGATTATCTGCATTACTAAAGCTAGTTCTGCTCATATTCTTCTTCTATATAGTATAAGATTATCTATATTAGTAAAGCTAGTTCTGCTCATATTCTTCTTCTATACAGTATAAGATTATCTATATTAGTAAAGCTAGTTCTGCTCACATTCTTCTATAAAGTATAAGATTATCTATATTACTAAAGCTAGTTCTGCTTATATTCTTCTTCCATATAGTATAAGATTATCTATATTACTAAAGCTAGTTCTGCTCATATTCTTCTTCTATATAGTATAAGATTATCTATATTAGTAAAGCTAGTTCTGCTCATATTCTTCTTCTATACAGTATAAGATTATCTATATTAGTAAAGCTAGTTCTGCTCATATTCTTCTTCTATAAAGTATAAGATTATCTATATTAGTAAAGCTAGTTCTGCTCATATTCTTCTTCTATATAGTATAAGATTATCTATATTAGTAAAGCTAGTTCTGCTCATATTCTTCTTCTATATAGTATAAGATTATCTATATTAGTAAAGCTAGTTCTGCTTATATTCTTCTTCTATACAGTATAAGAGTATCTATATTAGTAAAGCTAGTTCTGCTCACATTCTTCTTCTATACAGTATAAGATTATTTATAGGCTATGTGCCCACCGTGCTTTTTTTTCAGCACAAAAAAGCAGCTTTTTTCTGTGCTTCTTTTCATGCTTTCATGCTTTTTTTCATGCTTCTTTTCATGCTTTTTTTCTTGCTTTTTTTCATGCTTCTTTTAAAGCTAGTTCTGCTCACATTCTTCTTAGAAAATATCATTCATAAATGATTATCTGTATTACTAAAGCTAGATCTGCTCACCACTTTATTTTTTACTGAGATATATGAGAATATCTATTAATAAAGATAGATCCCTTACCTCTGCTCGTTATACTGAATTATAAACCAGGAAATCACAGATGAGGGACAACATATAAAATTGTACTTGTGTCACTTGCCGTATATTTTCTGTAGCCATGCCAGACCACAATACTAGGTGTGCGGTAGGCCCCCTCATACTACATGTGAGAGTATGTGAATGAGACTCACTGCAGCGTCCAAACTCGGCAACAACATGTGGCTGACTCCTCCAAGTATCTTATATGAGGAGACCTACGATAACTACGCCGGCAACATGTACGAGTTGGTGGAGCCAGAATCCGACAATGAAATTAGACCAATCGTCTCCGCTCGCTACACTTCAGTGACATCAAAACAGAAGTCGAGACCTCATCGCTTCGAGCGCTTCTCAAGTTGGTCATCTGCGGTGCGAGCCGTAGCTCGTCTTATTCTCATCACTCACTGTTTCTACAAGTCTTCAACGTGCCACGGCTGGCACATGTGCGTGAATCATCCTGGTGTCACCGAACTCATGCTACTTTTACCAAAGGAGGACGTTACATGAACTAACTTTGTCGTTGGACACTGCCACGGCGGGGAGCGTGCCTTTCCTTACCCCTGCTGTACGGAGACACAACTGTCCGTGTCCAATTGAACCTTGAACTTTTCCTTTGGATTAAACCTTTTCCGTTGGATTATTGGGTTGGAGGAAGAGTTGGCATGTTTGCGGCTTCTCCAATCTGAAGATGGGTTTGTTGAACTTGGATTCATTTTTTACATTTTTCTACTTTTACATTTTTACGCAAGGACAATGCGTCATCAACCAAGCATGGACTTGAATTCAGTGCATTACTGTTGCATTTTTTTGTGTTTCTCTTTTTTCTCACTACAGGTTTCTTGACATCGAGGGACAGGATCGACTCCTTACGTCGTACAAGGACTTGCGAAATCAGATGATTGGAGTGTTTTGTCCCATGAATGGGAACAACGTATTGTATATATTTCTTGCATTGCATATTTTTCCTTCTATCAGGAAATTCCTTACTGTTACTAGGTAGATTTAGACTGTGTGAAGTTTGTCCCTATGTTCCTCCCTTAGTTGGCTTCTGTATAGAAAGCTCCTCCCTTCTCCTTCAGTTTAGTCTAGAGAGGAACCATTGCTGAAGACATGTCTATAACCCTGTACAGATTATTCCTTTTCACCTGCCTTTACTTTGTACTTAATACAAGATTCTAGAAGAAAACTGCAGCGTTTCTCCTTGTCTTCCTACAAGTCATCGTTGGGCTGAGTTAAAGCTATCTGTGGATGCCGGTAGAGTGAGTAAAATCATACAGTTATCTAAGGGACTGATAATAATTAGAGTGGTTGGATTCATTGCTACCAGGAAGAGACAGAATACTACATGTGCGGTAGGCCCCATTATACTACATGTGCAGTAGGCCCCCTCATACTACATGTACGGTAGGCCCCCTCATACTACATGTGCGGTAGGCCCCATTATACTACATGTGCGGTAGGCTCCCTCATACTACATGTGCGGTAGGCCCCATTATACTACATGTGCGGTAGGCCCCATTATACTACATGTGCGGTAGGCCCCATTATACTACATGTGCGGTAGGCCCCATTATACTACATGTGCGGTAGGCCCCATTATACTACATGTGCGGTAGACCCCCTCATACTACATGTACGGTAGGCCCCATTATACTACATGTGCGGTAGGCCCCATTATACTACATGTGCGGTAGGCTCCCTCATACTACATGTGCGGTAGGCCCCCTCATACTACATGTGCGGTAGGCCCCCTCATACTACATGTGCGGTAGGCCCCCTCATACTACATGTGCGGTAGGCACCATCATACTACATGTGCGGTAGGCCCCCTCATACTACATGTGCGGTAGGCACCATCATACTACATGTGCGGTAGGCCCCCTCATACTACATGTGCGGTAGGCTCCCTCATACTACATGTGCGGTAGGCCCCCTCATACTACATGTGCGGTAGGCCCCCTCATACTACATGTGCGGTAGGCCCCCTCATACTACATGTGCGGTAGGCCCCCTCATACTACATGTGCGGTAGGCCCCCTCATACTACATGTGCGGTAGGCACCATCATACTACATGTGCGGTAGGCCCCCTCATACTACATGTGCGGTAGGCTCCCTCATACTACATGTGCGGTGGGCTCCCTCATACTACATGTGCGGTAGGCTCCCTCATACTACATGTACGGTAGGCCCCATCATACTACATGTGCGGTAGGCTTCCTCATACTACATGTGCAGTAGGCCCCATCATACTACATGTGCAGTAGGCCCCATCATACTACATGTGCGGTAGGCCCCCTCATACTACATGTGCAGTAGGCCCCCTCATACTACATGTGCGGTGGGCCCCCTCATACTACATGTGCGGTAGGCCCCATCATACTACATGTGCGGTAGGCTTCCTCATACTACTTGTGCGGTAGGCCCCATTATACTACATGTGCGGTAGGCCCCATTATACTACATGTACGGTAGGCTCCCTCATACTACATGTACGGTAGGCTTCCTCATACTACTTGTGCGGTAGGCTCCCTCATACTACATATACGGTAGGCCCCATTATACTACATGTACGGTAGGCTCCCTCATACTACATGTGCGGTAGGCCCCATCATACTACATGTACGGTAGGCCCCCTCATACTACATGTGCGGCCCCTTCCTCCAGGCTTCTCCGGCTGCTGTGCGGTAATGTGCGGCTGACAATGTGCCGGTGATGGAAGCCTCATCATGCCGCCAGCATTTCTCAGTTTCTTTCCTTCCATTCAGATATATAATACGGTGAGTGCAGCCGCCAGCCCCGCACTCCCATCATGCCACACTTCACTGTAATATCTAAGACCCCGTTTGATCCCTGGCAGCGAGTGATTCCTAATTTCCAGTGTCCCCCCTTTTCTTCTTACCTGTGCCCGGTGTGAGGGGGGGCACGTATTATCTCATCAATACCAGGAGACAATCCTTAAAGGAGACATCACCTTAATATTTTAAATCTAATGGTGTGGACCATAGCATGAGCAGACCTGAGACACGGGATTACAGGAGGGGTGCTCTATAATTGCCCTTGAGGCCCCATTCTCGTCCATCTTCTTATTAATGAGTCTGTGATGAGGTGGTAATCATATCTATACCGGTAATTATATGATGAGAAGCTCAGCGAAGGTCACATCGTCCACGATAATCTCCTTACACAGCCAGGGACAGATTACACCACACCTGGAGGGGATCCAGGGATGGCCGCGCTCCACACGGCTATGTGCTGGGGGATGCCCCTCTACAATCCGGCTTCCGCTCCCCTCTACAATCCGGCTTCCGCTCCCCTCTACAATCCGGCTTCCGCTCCCCTCTACAATCCGGCTTCCGCTCCCCTCTACAATCCGGCTTCCGCTCCCCTCTACAATCCGGCTTCCGCTCCCCTCTACAATCCGGCTTCCTCTCCCCTCTACAATCCGGCTTTCTCTCCCCTCTACAATCCGGCTTCCTCTCCCCTCTACAATCCGGCTTCCTCTCCCCTCTACAATCCGGCTTCCGCTCCCCTCTACAATCCGGCTTCCGCTCCCCTCTACAATCCGGCTTCCGCTCCCCTCTACAATCCGGCTTCCGCTCCCCTCTACAATCCGGCTTCCGCTCCCCTCTACAATCCGGCTTCCGCTCCGCTCTACAATCCGGCTTCCGCTCCCCTCTACAATCCGGCTTCCTCTCCCCTCTACAATCCGGCTTCCGCTCCTCTCTACAATCCGGCTTCCGCTTCCCTCTACAATCCGGCTTCCGCTCCCCTCTACAATCCGGCTTCCGCTCCCCTCTACAATCCGGCTTCCGCTCCCCTCTACAATCCGGCTTCCGCTCCCCTCTACAATCCGGCTTCCGCTCCCCTCTACAATTCGGCTTCCGCTCCCTACACTCAACTGAAACTGCCCTTACTAAAGTCTCTAATGATCTGCGATCAGCTGAATCTAAGGGGCACTTTGCACACTACGACATCACAAGCCGATGCTAGCGATGCCGAGCGCGATAGTCCCCGCCGCCGTCTCAGCTGCGATATCATGGTGATAGCTGGTGTAGCGAACATTATCGCTACGGCAGCTTCACATGCACTTACCTGCCCTGCAACGTCGCTCTGGACGGCGACCCGCCTCCTTCCTAAGGGGGCGGGCCATGCGGTGTCATAGCGACATCACACGGCAGGCGGCCAATAGAAGCGGAGGGGTGGAGATGAGCGGGACGTAAACATCCCGCCCACCTCCTTCCTTCTGCATAGCCGGCGTGGACGCAGGTAGGAGATGTTCCTCGCTCCTGCGGCTTCACACACAGCGATGTGTGCTGCCGCAGGAACGAGGAACAACATCGTAACATCGGTCCTTCCGAAATTATGGAAATGACAGACGCTACACCGATGGTACGATAACGACGCTTTTGCGCTCGTTCATCGTATCAAAAAGGCTTTACACACTACGATATCGCCTGCGACGCCGGATGTGCGTCACTTTCGATTTGACCCCACCGACATCGCAGCTGCGATATCGTAGTGTGCAAAGTGCCCCTAACGGTCACTGCTCCCTGCTGATCCTCCTGGATTTCTCTGAGCATCTGGCCCTGTAGATCACCAGCTCCACCTCACCTTGCTCCGCTCACCAGCTCCTCCGCACCTTGCTCCGCTCACCAGCTCCTCCGCACCGTGCTCCGCTCACCAGCTCCTCCTCATCGTGCTCCGCTCACCAGCTCCTCCTCATCGTGCTCCGCTCACCAGCTCCTCCTCTCTATACTCCACTCACCAGCTCCTCCTCTCTATACTCCACTCACCAGCTCCTCCTCTCTATACTCCACTCACCAGCTCCTCCTCTCTATACTCCACTCACCCGCTCCTCCTCTCTATACTCCACTCACCCGCTCCTCCTCTCTATACTCCACTCACCCGCTCCTCCTCTCTATACTCCACTCACCCGCTCCTCCTCTCTATACTCCACTCACCAGCTCCTCCTCTCTATACTCCACTCACCAGCTCCTCCTCTCTATACTCCACTCACCCGCTCCTCCTCTCTATACTCCACTCACCAGCTCCTCCTCTCTATACTCCACTCACCAGCTCCTCCTCACTGTGATCCGCTCACCAGCTCCTCCTCTCTATACTCCGCTCACCAGCTCCTCCTCTCTATACTCCGCTCACCAGCTCCTCCTCTCTATACTCCGGTCACCAGCTCCTCCTCACTGTGATCCGCTCACCAGCTCCTCCTCACTGTGATCCGCTCACCAGCTCCTCCTCACTGTGATCCGCTCACCAGCTCCTCCTCTCTATACTCCGCTCACCAGCTCCTCCTCTCTATACTCCGCTCACCAGCTCCTCCTCTTTATACTCCACTCACCAGCTCCTCCTCACTGTGATCCGCTCACCAGCTCCTCCTCTCTATACTCCGCTCACCAGCTCCTCCTCTCTATACTCCGCTCACCAGCTCCTCCTCTCTATACTCCGCTCACCAGCTCCTCCTCTTTATACTCCGCTCACCAGCTCCTCCTCACTGTGATCCACTCACCAGCTCCTCCTCTCTATACTCCGCTCACTAGCTCCTCCTCTCTATGCTCCACTCACCAGCTCCTCCTCTCTATACTCCGCTCACCAGCTCCTCCTCTCTATACTCCGCTCACCAGCTCCTCCTCTCTATGCTCCGCTCACCAGCTCCTCTCTATGCTCCGCTCACCAGCTCCTCCTCTCTATGCTCCGCTCACCAGCTCCTCCTCTCTATGCTCCGCTCACCAGCTCCTCCTCTCTATACTCCGCTCACCAGCTCCTCCTCTCTATACTCCGCTCACCAGCTCCTCCTCTCTATACTCCGCTCACCAGCTCCTCCTCTCTATACTCCGCTCACTAGCTCCTCCTCTCTATGCTCCACTCACCAGCTCCTCCTCTCTATACTCCGCTCACCAGCTCCTCCTCTTTATACTCCAATCACCAGCTCCTCCTCTTTATACTCCAATCACCAGCTCCTCCTCTCTATACTCCAATCACCAGCTCCTCCTCTCTATACTCCAATCACCAGCTCCTCCTCTCTATACTCCAATCACCAGCTCCTCCTCTCTATACTCCGCTCACCAGCTCCTCCTCTCTATACTCCGCTCACGAGCTCCTCCTCTCTATACTCCGCTCACCAGCTCCTCCTCTTTATACTCCAATCACCAGCTCCTCCTCACTATGCTCTGCTCTATCGGGCTGAAGAACGCCACTCTTTTGTGGTTCTGCTCCTATCTCTCTGACCGCTCCTTCACTGTATCATTTGCGGCTCTTCTTCCTCTCCTCTATCCCTCTCTATCGGGGTTCAGTCCTAGGTCCCCCCTCTTTTCTTATGTGAATTCCCTACTTATTATTTTGATGGCTAGACCATACAATACAAGCACTTTTACCATTCACAGATTGTGCCTTTGCTATTTTCTCATAGATTGCAGCTTGTGAGCAGAACCCTCACTGCTCTTGTATCTGTGGAATTGTGAGACTCTAATGTCTGATATTGTCTGTACAGTTAAAACCAGAGGTTTATATATATTATCTAAAAAGACACATCTGCAGATGTGTCTGTATAGAGAGCGGAGGGAAAAACCTGCAGATGTGTCTGTATAGAGAGCGGAGGGAAAACCTGCAGATGTGTCTGTATAGAGAGCGGAGGGAAAAACCTGCAGATGTGTCTGTATAGAGAGCGGAGGGAAAACCTGCAGATGTGTCTGTATACAGAGCAGAGGGAAAAACCTGCAGATGTGTCTGTACAGAGAGCAGAGGGAAAAACCTTCAGATGTGTCTGTATAGAGAGCGGAGGGAAAAACCTGCAGATGTGTCTTTATAGAGAGCAGAGGGAAAAACCTGGAGATGTGTCTATATAAAGAGCAGAGGGAAAAACCTGCAGATGTGTCTGTACAGAGAGCAGAGGGAAAAACCTTCAGATGTGTCTGTATAGAGAGTGGAGGGAAAAACCTGCAGATGCGTCTTTTTAGATAGTGTATGGAAATTTCTGGTTTCAACTGAATATGTTCCCCTGAATTGTAAAGTGCTGCAGAATATGTTAGTGCTATAGAAATAAAAAAAATACAAATTATTATTATTGGTATAAATCCCTCTACAATGCTCTTGTCCCAGAGGAAGTCGCACCTCTAAAATTCCACATCCCCAGGGGTACATGCACCTATGCAATGTCATCACCCCAAGGGTTTACACCCCTCGATCATTCCATCACCCAAGGGGTACACGTCCCTACGCCATCCCATCACCCCAAAGGTGTACGAGTACGCCCCTCTACAATGCTACCATCCCAGGGGTACACGCCCCTATACAATGCCACTATACCAGGTTTTCACATCATTAGGAGTAACATTCTTACCTGCAGTGACCTCTGCTGTCCACAGTGTGGCGATATTGGACCACAAAAAAGAGAAACACTACCCAAACCTGAATAGAGTATCAAGCTCCTGAGCCGTGTATCTAATCCTCTCCTGTGTGATACTGTCTCCTGAGCTGTGTATCTAATCCTATCCTGTGTGATACTGTTTCCTGAGCCGTGTATCTAATCCTCTCCTGTGTGATACTGTCTCCTGAGCTGTGTATCTAATCCTCTCCTGTGTGATACTGTCTCCTGAGCTGTGTATCTAATCCTATGATGTGTGATACTGTCTCCTGAGCCGTGTATCTAATCCTATGATGTGTGATACTGTCTGCTGAGCCGTGTATCTAATCCTATCCTGTGTGATACTGTCTCCTGAGCCGTGTATCTAATCCTATGATGTGTGATACTGTCTCCTGAGCCGTGTATCTAATCCTATGATGTGTGATACTGTCTCCTGAGCCGTGTATCTAATCCTATCCTGTGTGATACTGTCTCCTGAGCCGTGTATCTAATCCTATGATGTGTGATACTGTCTCCTGAGCCGTGTATCTAATCCTATGATGTGTGATACTGTCTCCTGAGCCGTGTATCTAATCCTATGATGTGTAGTAATAACACGGAGGCGTCCTCGTTATCTGGATTTTCTCTTTTATATAAACAGCGCCCCCTCTGGCAGTGACACGTCATGCAGGCGGCGCTCCTATAATACTGATACGGTACGGCACAGACACCATAGCTGCTCACACACACAGTCACATTTGCACATCCACGCTCGGAGCTTTGGTCACATGTGTTACGTGGCTTCTTGTGCGTGGTGGCGCTGGGATCCTGGTCATTCACCGCCAGCGCAGGCGCGGTGTACCCTGGACGCCCGCTCCTCCTGGCAGTGATCATGTCTCTATGTACACTTGGGTTCACATTATAAAGGGGTAACAGTCGTCCCCTCCACTCCAGGCAGCCATCTTGGCTTATGGTCCGATGAGTCCTATTTGGTCCAGTGTGGTGGCACTGGTCTAGGAGTCAGATGGCCACCATAGTCACATAAATTGAGGAACCGGTAGTTCCGCCACGACCCCTCCTATAAAAATGGCAGTCTGTCAGCTGGTACAGAAGCAGAATGAAGGTGGTGGCTCACACGTCGGAGGCCGCGTCAGCCGCAGCCCCGTTGGCCGTCAGATTGATGCTGTTGTTGTCTACGTCCATCTTGCCACCTCCTCTGCAAGGCACACAGCATGGCTTGGTGATCTCTCGGCCATATTGGCAAAACCCGTTGAGTGGGGTCTTTTCCTGCACTTTGGAGCCGGCGAGTTTCTCGGACTCGGGCGTACTGCAGCCCTGGATCTTACTCTTTGCCTTGATCTGATCCCGCCAGGAATACAGCGCCAGAAACACGCAGCCGCACAGCGTCAGCGCCAGCAGCACCGTCACCGCTACAAACGGCTTGTAGTAGTCCTGCTCATTGCTGCTAAATGGGACACCGTTTTCGATGGCCATGTTACTGTCCCGGTTGTAGGAGTCCTTGTGGCTGATGCCGACCCCACTGAGGTCTCTGATCCAGTACTGGGCGGCCAAAAACTGAGAGCCGTTCTCATTGGCCCAGCACTCGTACTGTCCCAGAGTGTCCCTCTTCACCGTGACAACCAGAGTGCCTGCGGAGGTCACCACCTGCTTCTCCGGGGATTGTCCCCAGTGCTTCCAGCTGTACGTGGCAAGAGACGACAGGCGCGGGCACTGGAGCTCAACGATGGAGTTATACGCAGCGGATACGTTACCAACTGGAAGAAAGAAATAACATCATGAGATCTGTGATAACAACACCTCCTGTCCATCACCAGAGATCAGCGGTGACATCACTGAGAACACCGCCTATCCATCACCAGAGATCAGCGGTGACATCACTGAGAACACCTCCTATCCATCACCAGAGATCAGCAGTGACATCACTGAGAACACCTCCTATCTATCACCAGAGATCAGCGGTGACATCACTGAGAACACCTCCTATCCATCACCAAAGATCAGCGGTGACATCACTGAGAACACCTCCTATCCATCACCAGAGATCAGCAGTGACATCACTGAGAACACCTCCTATCCATCACTAGAGATCAGCGGTGACATCACTGAGAACACCTCCTTTCCATCACCAGAGATCAGCGGTGACATCACTGAGAACACCTCCTATCCATCACCAGAGATCAGCAGTGACATCACTGAGAACACCTCCTATCCATCACCAGAGATCAGCGGTGACATCACTGAGAACACCTCCTATCCATCACCAGAGATCAGCGGTGACATCACTGAGAACACCGCCTATCCATCACCAGAGATCAGCAGTGACATCACTGAGAACACCTCCTATCCATCACCAGAGATCAGCGGTGACATCACTGAGAACACTTCCTATCCATCACCAGAGATCAGCGGTGACATCACTGAGAACACCGCCTATCCATCACCAGAGATCAGCGGTGACATCACTGAGAACACCTCCTATCCATCAGCAGAGATCAGCAGTGACATCACTGAGAACTCCTCCTATCCATCACCAGAGATCAGCAGTGACATCACTGAGAACACCTCCTATCCATCACCAGAGATCAGCAGTGACATCACTGAGAACTCCTCCTATCCATCACCAGAGATCAGCAGTGACATCACTGAGAACACCTCCTATCCATCACCAGAGATCAGCGGTGACATCACTGAGAACACCGCCTATCCATCACCAGAGATCAGTGGTGACATCACTGAGAACACCGCCTATCCATCACTAGAGATCAGCGGTGACATCACTGAGAACACCTCCTATCCATCACCAGAGATCAGCGGTGACATCACTGAGAACACCTTCTATCCATCACCAGAGATCAGCAGTGACATCACTGAGAACACCGCCTATCCATCACCAGAGATCAGCAGTGACATCACTGAGAACACCTCCTATCCATCACTAGAGATCAGCGGTGACATCACTGAGAACACCTCCTATCCATCACCAGAGATCAGCGGTGACATCACTGAGAACACCTCCTATCCATCACCAGAGATCAGCGGTGACATCACTGAGAACACCGCCTATCCATCACCAGAGATCAGCAGTGACATCACTGAGAACACCTCCTATCCATCACCAGAGATCAGCGGTGACATCACTGAGAACACCTCCTATCCATCACCAGAGATCAGCGGTGACATCACTGAGAACACCGCCTATCCATCACCAGAGATCAGCAGTGACATCACTGAGAACACCTCCTATCCATCACTAGAGATCAGCGGTGACATCACTGAGAACTCCTATCCATCACCAGAGATCAGCGGTGACATCACTGAGAACACCTCCTATCCATCACCAGAGATCAGCAGTGACATCACTGAGAACACCTCCTATCCATCACCAGAGATCAGCAGTGACATCACTGAGAACACCGCCTATCCATCACCAGAGATCAGCAGTGACATCACTGAGAACATCTCCTATCCATCACCAGAGATCAGCGGTGACATCACTGAGAACACCGCCTATCCATCACCAGAGATCAGCAGTGACATCACTGACAACACCTCCTATCCATCACCAGAGATCAGCGGTGACATCACTGAGAACACCTCCTATCCATCACCAGAGATCAGCGGTGACATCACTGAGAACACCTCCTATCCATCACCAGAGATCAGCGGTGACATCACTGAGAACACCGCCTATCCATCACTAGAGATCAGCGGTGACATCACTGAGAACACCTCCTATCCATCACTAGAGATCAGCAGTGACATCACTGAGAACACCTCCTATCCATCACCAGAGATCAGCAGTGACATCACTGAGAACACCTCCTATCCATCACCAGAGATCAGCAGTGACATCACTGAGAACACCTCCTATCCATCACCAGAGATCAGCGGTGACATCACTGAGAACACCTCCTATCCATCACCAGAGATCAGCAGTGACATCACTGAGAACACCTCCTATCCATCACTAGAGATCAGAGGTGACATCACTGAGAACACCGCCTATCCATCACCAGAGATCAGCGGTGACATCACTGTGAACACCGCCTATCCATCACCAGAGATCAGCGGTGACATCACTGAGAACACCTCCTATCCATCACCAGAGATCAGCGGTGACATCACTGAGAACACCTCCTATCCATCACCAGAGATCAGCGGTGACATCACTGAGAACACCGCCTATCCATCACTAGAGATCAGCAGTGACATCACTGAGAACACCTCCTATCCATCACTAGAGATCAGAGGTGACATCACTGAGAACACCTCCTATCCCTCACCAGAGATCAGCGGTGACATCACTGAGAACACCGCCTATCCATCACCAGAGATCAGCGGTGACATCACTGAGAACACCTCCTATCCATCACCAGAGATCAGCAGTGACATCACTGAGAACGCCTCCTATCCATCACCAGAGATCAGCGGTGACATCACTGAGAACACCACCTATCCATCACTAGAGATCAGAGGTGACATCACTGAGAACACCTCCTATCCATCACTAGAGATCAGAGGTGACATCACTGAGAACACCTCCTATCCATCACCAGAGATCAGCGGTGACATCACTGAGAACACCACCTATCCATCACTAGAGATCAGCGGTGACATCACTGAGAACACCTCCTATCCATCACCAGAGATCAGCGGTGACATCACTGAGAACACCTCCTATCCATCACCAGAGATCAGCAGTGACATCACTGAGAACACCTCCTATCCCTCACCAGAGATCAGCGGTGACATCACTGAGAACACCACCTATCCATCACTAGAGATCAGAGGTGACATCACTGAGAACACCTCCTATCCCTCACCAGAGATCAGCGGTGACATCACTGAGAACACCTCCTATCCATCACTAGAGATCAGCGGTGACATCACTGAGAACACCTCCTATCCATCACCAGAGATCAGCAGTGACATCACTGAGAACGCCTCCTATCCATCACCAGAGATCAGCGGTGACATCACTGAGAACACCTCCTATCCATCACCAGAGATCAGCAGTGACATCACTGAGAACACCACCTATCCATCACTAGAGATCAGAGGTGACATCACTGAGAACACCGCCTATCCATCACCAGAGATCAGCGGTGACATCACTGAGAACGCCTCCTATCCATCACTAGAGATCAGAGGTGACATCACTGAGAACACCACCTATCCATCACTAGAGATCAGAGGTGACATCACTGAGAACACCACCTATCCATCACTAGAGATCAGAGGTGACATCACTGAGAACACCGCCTATCCATCACCTGGGATCAGCGGTGACATCACTGAGAACACCGCCTATCCATCACCAGAGATCAGCCGTGACATCACTGAGAACACCTCCTATCCATCACCAGAGATCATCGGTGACATCACTGAGAACACCGCCTATCCATCACTAGAGATCAGAGGTGACATCACTGAGAACACCTCCTATCCATCACCAGAGATCAGCAGTGACATCACTGAGAACACCTCCTATCCATCACCAGAGATCAGCGGTGACATCACTGAGAACACCTCCTATCCATCCCCAGAGATCAGCAGTGACATCACTGAGAACACCTCCTATCCATCACCAGAGATCAGAGGTGACATCACTGAGAACACCGCCTATCCATTATTTGTATTCAGTGGTGGCATCAATCACCTCTTGTGGGTGGGTTGTCGGTGCTGTGTCCAGGTCGGGGGCTTCTTCCTCGGGGGCTCAAGCAGGTGGTGTTGGGGTTCCCCTCCTCGATATCTTGCAGCCAGGTCTCACTGTGAATATTGAGGATGTATTAGTCCTTTCTGTAGGAACTCCAGGTTTTGGGCACGTATTCGGCATGACTTACCCGTTTTCCTGGGCGGAGGGCACCCCTTGGCACTGGCCGCTGGGCAGGCTCCAGGCACAGTACGGGTCTCTTGCTAGGACGCACTCTATGCAGGTCCTGTAGACGCTGCAGTTGGTCAGGGGGACCTGCAGGAGACCATCTCTGGAGCCCACGTATAGCATCTTCTGTAAGAGATTACATAGAAAGTATGAGGTTTCTCAGTATAGTGCTGAACATATCCACAAAAGTGGCTGATAACAGAGAATAATAGATGATGTTATAATGAGAGACGGTTTATCACCTTGGTAGACTCCAGTAGGAGGGTCTCGATGGGCTCGTCGTTGGGCAGGAGGTTGATTTCTTCAATGATGTGCGATTCTGTGCCCTTATTTACTAATACAACTTTGTGTACGGACCCCCGATCTGCAGAACAGAGGAGACTTGTGAGCGGGGGACGCGTCTGTGAGAAATGGTTTCCCCCAACAATCACTCCTCCTTGGTGTTCCTTCACAATCTTGAGCTCTGGAGTGCGGCGCGGTGGCACTTACCGGTGCCCAGGTACATCACTGTGTACGTCTCTCCGGACAGCGCCACCACCGAGTCCATAGCGATGCGCGTGTAGCTGACGCTCTGCTGGATGAGCAGCGGCTGCCGGTCGGCAGGTAACACCTTGTCATCCATCAGGAAGTGATCCTTCATGAAGTTCAGATCCGTGTCTGAGAACTTCCCAGCCGAGCACTGGAGGGGAACACGGAGGTCGCAGTCACAAAGCAGCACAGAGTATTACAGGGAAGGGGTCATAAAAATATAACAATTTTTCAATAACTGAAAATATGTAAAGTGTTAATGTTTTGTTTAAATAATATTTGTTTTTAACTGAGCAAAATATAAAACATAATTTTAAAAGTTTGATATTTTCCACTCTTAAACACTAGGGGGAGCAGCTGCTGAAATCCTGCTGCAGAACTACTGTAGAACCAGCTCACATTACAGCTGCAGTAAAGTGGGCGGAGTCTGCTCTCCTGTGTGTGATGTCACCTCCCCCTCCCCCTCCCAATCTGGGGGTTTCCAAAAGGATAAGGGAAGATGAAGTTGAGGATCACAGTGCGGAGCCATTTTGTTGGTGACTACAAAGTGATCCTAATGTCTAAAGTGTCACCAAGGCCAGCTGCATAGTTCTCAACTGTATCCCGTGCCCCACTGTATCCCGTGCCCCACTGTATCCCGTGCCCCACTGTATACTGCGCCCCACTGTATACTGCGCCCCACTGTATACTGCGCCCCACTGTATCTCGTGCCCCACTGTATACTGACCCCAGAGACTGACTAAGAACCATCTGGTTCGAAACGCGTCCTCTGTTTGCATAGGACCCTGTCTGGATATTTTTATCTAATTTTTAATATGAATCAATAAAGAATTTTGGTTTTATTATCCTTGGACTTTGCTGCTGGAGTTCCTTCCTTTACATACTGCGCCCCACTGTATCCCATTCCCCACTGTATCCCGTGCTCCACTATATACTATACCCCACTGTATCCCGTGCCCCACTGTATACTGCTCCCACTGTATCCCGTGCCCCACTGTATCCCGCGCCCCACTGTATCCCGTGCCCCACTGTATCCCATGCCCCACTGTATACTGCACCCCACTGTATCCCATGCCCCACTGTATACTGCGCCCCACTGTATCTCGTGCCCCACTGTATACCGCGCCCCACTGTATCCCGTGCCCCACTGTATACTATGCCCCACTGTATTCCGTGCCCCACTGTATACTGCGCCCCACTGTATCCCGTGCCCCACTGTATACTGCGCCCCACTGTATACTATGCCCCACTGTATACTGCGCCCCACTGTATCCCATGCCCCACTGTATACTGCGCCCCACTGTATCCCGTGCCCCACTGTATCCCGTGCCCCACTGTATACTGCTCCCACTGTATCCCATGCCCCACTGTGTACTGCGCCCCACTGTATCCCGTGCCCCACTGTATACTGCTCCCACTGTATCCCATGCCCCACTGTATACTGCGCCCTACTGTATCCCGTGCCCCACTGTATACTGCGCCCCACTCTATCCCGTGCCCCACTGTATACTGCGCCCCACTGTATCCCGTGCCCCACTGTATCCTGTGCCCCACTGTATCCCATGCCCCACTGTATACTGCGCCCCACTGTATCTCGTGCCTCACTGTATACTGCGCCCCACTGTATCCCATGCCCCACTGTATCCCGTGCCCCACTGTATCCCATTCCCCACTGTATCCCGTGCCCCACTATATACTATGCCCCACTGTATCCCGTGCCCCACTGTATCCCGTGCCCCACTGTATACTGCTCCCACTGTATCCCATGCCCCACTGTATACTGCGCCCCACTGTATACTGCGCCCCACTGTATCCCGTGCCCCACTGTATCCCGTGCCCCACTGTATCCCGTGCCCCACTGTATCCCGTGCCCCACTGTATACTGCACCCCACTGTATCCCATGCCCCACTGTATACTGCGCCCCACTGTATCCCGTGCCCCACTGTATACTGCGCCCCACTGTATCTCGTGCCCCACTGTATACCGCGCCCCACTGTATCCCGTGCCCCACTGTATACTATGCCCCACTGTATTCCGTGCCCCACTGTATACTGCGCCCCACTGTATCCCGTGCCCCACTGTATACTGCGCCCCACTGTATACTATGCCCCACTGTATACTGCGCCCCACTGTATACTGCGCCCCACTGTATACTGCGCCCCACTGTATCCCATGCCCCACTGTATACTGCGCCCCACTGTATCCCGTGCCCCACTGTATCCCGTGCCCCACTGTATACTGCTCCCACTGTATCCCATGCCCCACTGTGTACTGCGCCCCACTGTATCCCGTGCCCCACTGTATACTGCTCCCACTGTATCCCATGCCCCACTGTATACTGCGCCCTACTGTATCCCGTGCCCCACTGTATACTGCACCCCACTGTATCCCGTGCCCCACTGTATCCCGTGCCCCACTGTATACTGCGCCCCACTGTATCCCGTGCCCCACTGTATACTGCGCCCCACTGTATCTCGTGCCCCACTGTATACCGCGCCCCACTGTATCTCGTGCCCCACTGTAAACCGCGCCCCACTGTATCCCGTGCCCCACTGTATACTATGCCCCACTGTATCCCGTGCCCCACTGTATACTGCACCCCACTGTATCCCATGCCCCACTGTATCCCGTGCCCCACTGTATCCCGTGCCCCACTGTATACTGCACCCCACTGTATCCCATGCCCCACTGTATACTGCGCCCCACTGTATACTGCGCCCCACTGTATCTCGTGCCCCACTGTATACCGCGCCCCACTGTATCCCGTGCCCCACTGTATACTATGCCCCACTGTATTCCGTGCCCCACTGTATACTGCGCCCCACTGTATCCCGTGCCCCACTGTATACTGCGCCCCACTGTATACTATGCCCCACTGTATACTGCGCCCCACTGTATACTATGCCCCACTGTTTCCCATGCCCCACTGTATACTGCGCCCCACTGTATCCCGTGCCCCACTGTATACTGCGCCCCACTGTATACTATGCCCCACTGTATACTGCTCCCACTGTATCCCATGCCCCACTGTGTACTGCGCCCCACTGTATCCCGGGCCCCACTGTATACTGCTCCCACTGTATCCCATGCCCCACTGTATACTGCGCCCTACTGTATCCCGTGCCCCACTGTATACTGCACCCCACTGTATCCCGTGCCCCACTGTATACTGCGCCCCACTGTATCCCGTGCCCCACTGTATACTGCGCCCCACTGTATCTCGTGCCCCACTGTATACCGCGCCCCACTGTATCTCGTGCCCCACTGTATACCGCGCCCCACTGTATCCCGTGCCCCACTGTATACTATGCCCCACTGTATCCCGTGCCCCACTGTATACTGCACCCCACTGTATCCCATGCCCCACTGTATACTGCGCCCCACTGTATCCCGTGCCCCACTGTATACTGCGCCCCACTGTATCTCGTGCCCCACTGTATACCGCGCCCCACTGTATCCCGTGCCCCACTGTATACTGCGCCCCACTGTATCCCGTGCCCCACTGTATACTGCGCCCCACTGTATACTATGCCCCACTGTATACTGCGCCCCACTGTATACTGCGCCCCACTGTATCCCGTGCCCCACTGTATCCCGTGCCCCACTGTATCCCGTGCCCCACTGTATCCCATGCCCCACTGTGTACTGCGCCCCACTGTATCCCGTGCCCCACTGTATACTGTTACCACTGTATCCCATGCCCCACTGTATACTGCGCCCTACTGTATCCCGTGCCCCACTGTATACTGCACCCCACTGTATCCCGTGCCCCACTGTATACTGCGCCCCACTGTATCCCGTGCCCCACTGTATCTCGTGCCCCACTGTATACCGCGCCCCACTGTATCTCGTGCCCCACTGTATACCGCGCCCCACTGTATCCCGTGCCCCACTGTATACTATGCCCCACTGTATCCCGTGCCCCACTGTATACTGCGCCCCACTGTATACTATGCCCCACTGTATACTGCGCCCCACTGTATCCCATGCCCCACTGTATCCCGTGCCCCACTGTATCCCGTGCCCCACTGTATACTATGCCCCACTGTATCCCGTGCCCCACTGTATACTGCGCCCCACTGTATCTCGTGCCCCACTGTATCCCGTGCCCCACTGTATCCCGTACCCCACTGTATACTGCGCCCCACTCTATCCCGTGCCCCACTGTATACTGCGCCCCACTGTATCCCGTGCTCCACTGTATCCCGTGCCCCACTGTATCCCATGCCCCACTGTATACTGCGCCCCACTGTATCCCGTGCCCCACTGTATCCCATGCCCCACTGTATACTGCGCCCCACTGTATCCCGTGCCCCACTGTATCCCATGCCCCACTGTATACTGCGCCCCACTGTAGCCCGTGCCCCACTGTATACTATGCCCCACTGTATCCCGTGCCCCACTGTATACTGCGCCCCACTGTATCCCGTACCCCACTGTATCCCGTGCCCCACTGTATACTGCGCCCCACTGTATCCCGTGCCCCACTGTATACTGCGCCCCACTGTATCCCGTGCCCCACTGTATACTATGCCCCACTGTATACTGCGCCCCACTGTATACTGCGCCCCACTGTATACTATGCCCCACTGTATCCCGTGCCCCACTGTATACTATGCCCCACTGTATACTGCGCCCCACTGTATCCCGTGCCTCACAGTAAACTGCGCCCCACTGTATCCCATGCTCCAAATACTTTGCCCCCATATACTGTGCTGCTGGCCGGGATCGGAGGTGACGAGGGGTGATCTGCAGCCTAAGCGGCACAGCACTACAGATGTCACACTGCGATCACCGCTCCCACCCCGCATGCACTCACCTCAGAGCTCCGCCCCCGGCAGCCGGTCCTGTCAGTGATCACAGCACAGAGCAGTGAGGAGCTGCTAGGAGCGGAGGCCTGAGGTGAGCACATGTGGGGAGCAGCACACCAGGATCAGTTACCATGCAATCACTGCTGCCCAGCACCGGTACTCACCCCAGCCAGAGCGGGCGACAGGGGAAAGTGCAGCTCACAGCATACGCTGTGGGCTCCACAAAGATGGCGGCAGTCTCCTCCCAGAGCTGTGATCTGGACAACCCAGGGGGCGTATTCAGCTGACAGCAGGGGGCTCCAGGTGTGTCAAGTCTAGGGGGTCCGAGCCCGACTATCACACACAATGCGCTGGGAGCTGCCATATGTGAGGTGAGCAAGTGTCATTACTCCAAGATGGCCGCCCCCAGTGCTTCAGTAAAAACAGAACTAAATAAAAACTAAATAAACAGTGAATTTAATTTTGTACTAAAAATAATTGATTCCATAATCACTATTATTATTACACAAATAAAAAAACACGACATCTTCCCATTAAAGGATAGTTGTGAAATGAAAAGCCACCTGAAGGCTGAGATGATGGGAGTGAGGGGACATGATGAGGGTGAGGGGACATGATGGAGGTGAGGGGACATGATGGGGGTGAGGGGACATGATGGGGGTGAGGGGACATGATGGGGGTGAGGGGACATGATGGGGGTGAGGGGACATGATGGGGGTGAGGGGACATGATGGGAGTGACGGGGCATGATGGGAGTGACGGGGCATGATGGGAGTGACGGGGCATGATGGGAGTGACGGGGCATGATGGGAGTGACGGGGCATGATGGGAGTGACGGGGCATGATGGGAGTGACGGGGCATGATGGGAGTGACGGGACATGATGGGAGTGACGGGGCATGATGGGAGTGATGCTGTAATACTCACACTGCCGGGCCGGGGACTGGACACCGGGCCCGTGTATCGTGTCCACTTAGAACTTTCTTTATTCTGCTCCTTGTAGTTTCCATTGAAAGCCGCCTCAATGTCCCTCAGCCTGAAGGAGCAGACGGCCGAGGAGCTGGAGCCCCCAACCTGCCTGCAAGGGGCGAATATGCAGAGGCTCAGGACATAGAATCACATGTAATAAGATGAGATACACAACTAAGCAGACAGTATCACACACAAGATTAGATACACATCTCATCAATATAGGATTAGATACAGTGGCTGCAGAGCTGATTTTAGGTAGGGCTAAAGGCCCAGTCACACTAAACAACTTACCAGCGATCCCAACAACGATACAACCTGATAGGGATCGCTGGTAAGTTGCTAGGAGGTCGCTGGTGAGATGTCACATGACGCTCCAGCGATCCCACCAGCAGCCTGACCTGGCAGGGATCGCTGGAGCGGCGCTACACGTGGAAGCATGCTGCGCTTGGTAACTAAGGTAAATATCGGGTAACCAAGGACAGGGCTTCTTGGTTACCCGGTGTTTATCGTGGTTACCAGCGTCCGCAGAAGCCGGCTCCTGCTCCTGCACATTAGTTGTTGCTGTCTCGCTGTCACACACAGCGATCTGTGCTTCACAGCGGGACAGCAACAACTAAATAATGGCCCAGGACATTCAGCAACAACCAACGACCTCACAGCAGGGGCCGGGGTGTTGCTGGATGTCACACACAGCGACAGCGCTAGCAGGTCGTGCCTCAGCAGCGATGTTGCTTAGTGAGACGTGGCCTTAAGGCACATGTATATCTGCTCATTTCCATTGATTGGCAGTAAGTATGGCCGCCGTTAGTGATTCCTGCAGATTATTGATCACGGAGCAGTGAGCGCTTTGTTATTAGTGACACTTTAATATTGGATGACATCAGACAATTGATAATAACCTGAATGTACAGATCCACGAGGGACAGCGCAACCCTCATCACAGCAATGGCCTCCAGTGTCTCACTATTCATTACCCGTCCAGAAATTGTGCTGAAATGCCTTTCACTACTGACAGTCACCACAAGGGGGCGACAACCCAAAACCGCTCTATATTATCCTCACTACATCCCCCATCAGGCAACGCAACCAATCCATGTGTTCTGTGATCTAGAAAATGTGTCACCCCCTGCAGAATGTACGAAGGAAAATAACCAAAGCTGCAGTTATTTCACTAAACATCACCAAGTATTGTAATTACTGCCCCTATGTACAAGATTATAACTACTATAATACTGCTCCTATGTACAAGAATATAACTACTATAATACTGCTCCTATGTACAAGAATATAACTACTATAATACTGCTCCTATGTACAAGAATATAACTACTATAATACTGCTCCTATGTACAAGAATATAACTACTATAATACTGTCCCCTATGTACAAGAATATAACTACTATAATACTGCCCCTATGTACAAGAATATAACTACTATAATACTGCTCCTATGTACAAGAATATAACTACTATAATACTGCTCCTATGTACAAGAATATAACTACTATAATACTGTCCCCTATGTACAAGAATATAACTGCTATAATACTGCCCCTATGTACAAGAATATAACTACTATAATACTGCCCCCTATGTACAAGAATATAACTACTATAATACGGCCCCTATGTACAAGAATATAACTACTATAATACTGCTCCTATGTACAAGAATATAACTACTATAATACTGCTCCTATGTACAAGAATATAACTACTATAATACTGCTCCTATGTACAAGAATATAACTACTATAATACTGTCCCCTATGTACAAGAATATAACTACTATAATACTGCTCCTATGTACAAGAATATAACTACTATAATACTGTCCCCTATGTACAAGAATATAACTACTATAATACTGCTCCTATGTACAAGAATATAACTACTATAATACTGCCCCCTATGTACAAGAATATAACTACTATAATACTGCCCCCTATGTACCAGAATATAACTACTATAATACTGCCCCCTATGTACAAGAATATAACTACTATAATACTGCCCCTATGTACAAAAATATAACTACTATAATACTGCCCCCTGTGTACCAGAATATAACTACTATAATACTGCCCCCTATGTACAAGAATATAACTACTATAATACTACCCCTATGTACAAGAATATAACTACTATAATACTGCCCCCTATATAGAAGAATATAACTACTATAATACTGCCCCTATGTACAAGAATATAACTACTATAATACTGCCCCCTATATACAAGAATATAACTACTATAATACTGACCCCTATGTACAAGAATATAACTACTATAATACTGCCCCCTATGTACCAGAATATAACTACTATAATACTGCCCCTATGTACAAGAATATAACTACTATAATACTGCCCCTATGTACAAGAATATAACTACTATAATACTGCCCCTATGTACAAGAATATAACTACTATAATACTGCCCCTATGTACAAGAATACAACTACTATAATACTGCTCCTATGTACAAGAATATAACTACTATAATACTGCCCCTATATACAAGAATATAACTACTATAATACTGCTCCTATGTACAAGACTATAACTACTATAATACTGCGCCTATGTACAAGAATATAACTACTATAATACTGCCCCCTATGTACAAGAATATAACTACTATAATACTGCCCCTATATACAAGAATATAACTACTATAATACTGCCTCCTATGTACAAGAATATAACTACTATAATACTGCCTCATATGTACAATAATATAACTACTATAATACTGCCTCATATGTACACACACAAATAATACCGCCAGTTATGTGCCACTCACCACTGGGAGTTGAATACACCGTAGAACACAGTGTTTTGCGGGTCTTCTGGATTGAGCAGCGCCACGTGACGGATGACATTGAAGGGGAAGTTTTGCTTGTAGTTACAGACCAGTTGGGCTTTGAGGAACGTTGTCCATTTTTTCTGTAGAACCTTGTCTCCTCCGACATCGTCCTGGAATGATAATGGAAGACTGTTTACTGCAATCGTGAATATAAATAGTGCTGCACACTGTTCCGTCCGTCACTGATAATCACCTTGCACACGCGGGCAACTCTGGACACCATCACCTTGTCAAAGAAATCAAACTCTTTCCCGGTTTCCTCAAAAAAGAAGTACACCTTCCCGGCCGAGTCTGGGGCCTGGATGTAGAAGGACCCCGCGAACGAGGCATCCGCTAACAGAGAGAGAAATAATGACTGTAGGGGGCGCTCCGCCTGCCGCTCACAGGACAAGCACCCCTTCCCCTCTCCCCCTTCCCCCTTAACCCCTTCCCGACCGGCTGATTTTGCGCTTTCCGTTTTTTTGCCATTCTTCTTTCGAGAGACGTAACGTTTTTATTTTTCAGTCAATCTGGCCATATGAGGGCTTGTTTTTTGCGGAACGAGCTGTACTTTTAAACAAAACCATGAATTTTACCATATAGTGTAATGAAAAATGGCAAAAAACTCCAAGTGTGGAAAAATTGCAAAAAAAGTGTAATTTCACGATTGTTTTTGAGATATTTCATTCAATGTGTTCACTATATGATAAAACTGATGTGTGGGTGTGATGGCTCAGGTCGGTGCAAGTTCGTAGACACCAAACATGTATAGGGTTACTTTTATATAAGGGGTGAAATAAAAATCAGAAGTTTGTATGAAAAAAGTGGCGCACGTTTTGCTCCATATTCCGCGACCCATAGCGTTCTCATTTTTCGCGATCTATGGCTCAGTGACGGCTTATTTCGTGCAACTGGAACTGTCGTTTTTTAATGGCACCATTCTTGCACAGATGCTACGTTTTGATCGCCTGTTATTTCATTTAGCACGAAATTTGTAATTTTGGCGTTTGGACTTTTTATTGCCGCTACGCCGTTTACTGATCAGATTAATTGATTTTATATTTTGATCGGGTATTTCTGAACGCGGCAATACCAAATGTGTGTACAGTATATTTTTATTTTTTTAACCCTTTAATTTTCAATGGGGCGAAAGGGAAGTGATTTGAACTTTTAGGGTTTTTATTATTATTTTTACATTTTTAAAACTTTTTTTTTTTTATTTTACCAGGTCCCCTATGGGGCTATAACAATCAGCAGTCTGATCGCTCATTTCTTTCTCCCGATCAGAGCAGCATCGCTCAGACCGGGAGAAATGATCATCTCTTGTAATAAGCAGCACTCGGCTGTTTCTTACAGGACCTGAGTGACGTGAGCACAGGAGCCATCACATGCCATGTGCTACCATGACAACCACCGGATCCACGTGATCACGTTACGTGACTTCCGGTATCAGCCTGTGAGTAAAGTTATAGCGTGATCGCTATTATAATAGCGCTGTCACATATTGACACCATTGAAGGGGTTAATAGGCATGGTCGGATAGCGATACTGCTCGTGCCTAGCAGGCACACATGTCAGCTGTACAAATCAGCTGCCATGTGCGCTGATCGCCGCTAGGACGTAAGATAACTGCCCGTGGTCGTTAAGGGGTTAACAGGTGCAGGACATGAATGATAAAGCATTTGGGGTGGGGGTCCCCTGTAAGGCTGATTATTTCATACAGTGCAGCCAGCCCAGAGAGGCGTCGGTCTTCAGGGGCGGCAGGGGGCCCAGGCTCCTCAGGATGATGGGCTCGTTTCCTCTGAAGTTGTTCATGGTTCCAGTATACAGCTCCCCATCTACAAGGAGAAAGGATGAGGACTATCAGGACATACAATGGCTGGAAAGCTGGGTAAGGGGGACACGGCATCAGTAGTCATCCAGCTTATCCAGAGGCAGATAGAACTATCATGGTGCCCCCTCCGGATTCCCGCCCTACTTACCGACCATTACGCCCGTGTGGGTGTGCTCAGGGTCGAAGGGCGACTGACCCTTGGACTCAAACGCTAGCGTCTCATTCTGATGGTTGAGCAGTAAAGAAAACGTGTTCAGGTCCTAAAATCCACAAACAGATTGTCAGCTCTTTGAGCCAGAATTGACTCCACGGCTTTCACACTATGAACCTGAAGCCCTACGACTCATAAGACAATGATGGATTGTAAGCTCTTTGGTCCAGGATTGAGCCGTGTGCCTCCAGACTACAGACCTAGAGGTCAAAAGCTCGTAATACGATGATTAGATTGTCAGCTCCTCGTGTCAGGGCTGATGAAGTCACGGAGCTTCTTTCATGTTAACGTTTAATTGCGGAGAGTAATTAGTTAAATTGTCAGAGCCGCAATTTACTGATTAACCGCCCTCTGGTGTAATTATAGGAGCGGTGCGGTGTGTGAGTAACGCCGACGCTTTCATCACTAAATATATTATATCTGTGTCAGGGTGAGCTTTTTTCCTCTGTTATCAGCTCTTCTGCTGGCAGTACTGGGCCTACGCCTGTTATTGCAGCGCTGCAGACTATGTCCAATCAGGGCCCGTTCCTACATCCGGCCATAGCAGGAATCTGGCAGAGGGGTGCAGGGACTTACCACATAGGTGCAGTTTGGGCAGAAGGCGTTGGTCCCACAGACGTACAGGTGAGTGGCATTTAAATGGAGCAGAATTCGGATAAAATTCAGACATTCACCCTAAAAAGATAAAAAATTGTCTGAATTTACATTTACCTCTAGGTGTCGCTGTTGCATGTGGATTCTTCATTTCCTATATTGACCTCTAGGTGTCGCTGTTGTGTCTGGCATTAGGTTTGGTACTAAAGTGCCCCTATGGTTCTCATACACTGCGTACTTAGAGGGCAGGGGTCTGTGTGCGGTGTTAGAGGTCCCCGTGTGACCATGTCCTGTAGCCTATGTCTTCATATATGGCATCACATGCGTTTATAAGGTTCTCACCTCTTTCCGCGCCTTCGATTTACAGTTTTCAATCTGATCGCGTTTAGAAGCCCAGGAAATCTGACGGAATAGACGTATGAGAAAGAAATGGTGATTAGGGCCTATATACCGTAATGCGCTATAATACAGCCTTGTAAAACACAGCAGTCCTCCAGAGACACATTCCTCCAGAGACACATTCCTCCAGAGACACAGTCCTCCAGAGACACAGTCCTCCAGGGAAACAGTCCTCCAGAGAAACAGTCCTCATGAGAAATAGTCCTCCAGAGACACAGTCCTCCAGAGAAACAGCCCTCATGAGAAATAGTCCTCCAGAGACACAGTCCTCCAGAGAAACAGTCCTCCAGAGAAACAGTCCTCTAGAGAAACAGTCCTCCAGAGACACAGTCCTCCAGAGACACAGTCCTCATGAGACACAGTCCTCCAGAGAAACAGTCCTCCAGAAAAACAGTCCTCCAGAGAAACAGTCCTCCAGAGAAACAGTCCTCATGAGAAATAGTCCTCCAGAGAAACCGCCCTCATGAGAAATAGTCCTCCAGAGAAACAGCCCTCCACGGAAACAGTCCTCCAGAGAAACCACCCTCATGAGACATAGTCCTCCAGAGAAATAGTCCTCCGGAGAAATAGTCCTCCAGGGAAACGGTCTTCCAGGGAAACGGTCCTCAAGGGAAACAGTCCTCAAGGGAAACAGTCCTCCAGAGAAACCGCCTTCATGAGAAATAGTCCTCCAGAGAAATAGCCCTCTACAGAATCAGTCCTCCAGAGAAACCGCCCTCATGCGACAGTCCTCATGAGAAACAGTCCTCCAGAGAAACCGCCCTCCAGAGAAACCGCCCTCCAGAGAAACCGCCCTCATGAGAAATAGTCCTCCAGAGAAACTGTCCTCCAGAGAAACCGCCCTCATGAGAAACCGCCCTCATGAGAAATAGTCCTCCAGAGAAACTGTCCTCCAGAGAAACTGTCCTCCAGAGAAACTGTCCTCCAGAGAAACTGTCCTCCAGAGAAACTGTCCTCCAGAGAAACTGTCCTCCAGAGAAACCGCCCTCATGAGAAATAGTCCTCCAGAGAAACTTCCCTCATGAGAAATAGTCCTCATGAGAAACAGTCCTGATGAGAAATAGTCCTCATGAGAAACAGTCCTCCAGAGAAACAATGCTCCAAATAAACAATCCCTTGGAAAAACTGTTCTCAAGAGAATTCATACCCTTTAGACATGGTCCTGTGGAGACACAGTCCTTCAAAGAAACAGGCACAATCATCAGTATTTCCTCGAAGACAGAGTCCTCCAGAGAAATTTTAGGAAATTGGTACTTAAAAACAAAGTCTTCTCAAAAGACTAGCACTCCAGAGAAACAGCCCCCAGAGTCAAAGTACTCTAGAAATATAGTCCACCAAAAAGACCATTCATAAAAACACTCCACTAAAGGCATGTTCCTCCATAGAAGCAGTCTATCAGAGACATAGTCCTCTGGAGAAACAGACCCTCAGAGACATGGTCATCCAGAGAAGCAGTCTCTCAAAGAATATGGTCCATCAAAGGCACTGTTCTCACAGTATAGGTCAGGGTCTTACCTCTCCCGTCAGCCTGAGGTTCCCAGGATCCTTCATGTTGAAGGCAAGGATGTTGTCCCTGGCGCCCACATACAGTGTTTCCCTGTCCTCGGAGAGCAGGAGCCGGTCATAGTGCTGGATGTCACTTCTACTGAAGATGTTGATTGATCTGGATGGGTCACCTAAGACACAGGCAGCAGAGGTATTACAATAATGACACCTGCTACTGGTTACCCTGGGGAGGGCATAAGCTGACTCAGACACATGTTCCTCACATGTTTATCAACTTTACACAGGTAACCACCATGACCCTCCGGTGAAATATCACATGAGAAAACCTGTTCTTCTGGTTTTCCAGGGACTTTCTGCGGGTGATGAGACCTGAGACTGTGATCACTTCTAGTACCAGAGTAAGAAACAAACAGAGACCTGGTTCTCCAGGGAAAAAGTAACACATAGGTCTGGTTCTCCAGGGAAACAGTCTCTCAGAGGCCTGGTCCTCAGAGGCCATAGTCGCTGAGGGAACTGGTCCTCCATAGAAATAGTCCCTCAGAGACATGGTCCTCCAGAGAAACAGTCCCGAGATCTGGTCTCCCAGGAAAACTGTCCCTCAGAGACCTGGTCCTCCAGGGAAACAGCCCCTTGGAGACCTGGTCCTCCATGGAAAGAGGCTCTAAGAAATCTGGTCTTCCAAAGAAACAGGCCCTTGGAGACCTCGTCCTCCAAAGAAACAGCCCCTCAGAGACCTGGTTTTCCAAAGAAACAAAAGCCCTTGGAGACCTGGTCGTCCAGGAAAACAGCTCCTGAGAAACCTGGTCCTCGAGAAAAACAGACCCTCAGAGATCTGCTCCTCCAGGGAAACAGCCCCTGAGAGAACTTATCCGCCAGGGAAACAGCCCCTCAGAGAACTCATCCGCCAGGGAAACAGCCCCTCAGAGAAAACAGCTGTTCAGAGACCTGGTCCTCTAGGAAAACAGCCCCTCAGAGACCTGGTCCTCCTGGAAAACAGCCCCTCAGAGACCTGGTCCTCCTGGAAAACAGCCCCTCAGAGACCTGGTCCTCCAGGGAAACAGCCCCTCAGAGACCTGTCCCACAAAAAAAAGACTTCCTCAAAGGCCATGAATATAGTTTTCCAGAAGTTGAGTCCCTGAATGCGTGATGCAATGAAGTCCCTATTGGCTGTCCCAGCTTTCCCAGGAATCGGATGTGCCACTTACCTCGCTGGAAGGCGATTCTGGGCACAGGCTCCGCGCCGGCATAGTTCAGCAGCACCAGCACCAACCACTGACTGACCACCCAGGGGGGCATGACGACAAGAGGACGATCACAAGCCCCAAGTATTACTTATATCCCAGATCTGTGGAGAGAGGGGAAAGTAAGTGACCCCTTTTGCCAAAGTTGCACCAAATCTGCCAAATATCTCACAATGTATCTGTAATGAGGTAGCGGTAGCAATAGACAGAGTATCGCACCTCTCCCTGACCGATGTATGTGTATGTGCCGGGCAGCGGTGCGATGCTCTGCAGGTTGTTTTGCTGCTATTGATGTAAATGGGGAAGGAAGCGCTTCTATTCCTCTTTATGGCGGATGTTGTGGGGTCTCTCCAGGGGGAAATACTCCAGTTCTATGTTTCGATGGCGGGCGGCCGTACAATATAACATGCTTGTAGGATAAGACTGTGACAATCCGTCATATAGGTGTCACTATGGAGGATTATGGGTCATGTTATTGAGACTCTGGTGACATTATCATCAGGTCCTTGCTTATATAGCGGCCATTATATATCCAAGCCCCTTATATCACAGTCTTCAATGGCGCCGGGTCCCATAGTGATGTGATAACCGAAGGCTGCAGCCAGAGACCATGTGGGTATGATGGGCACC
This sequence comes from Anomaloglossus baeobatrachus, assembly GCF_048569485.1. Classification (NCBI taxonomy): domain Eukaryota; kingdom Metazoa; phylum Chordata; class Amphibia; order Anura; family Aromobatidae; genus Anomaloglossus; species Anomaloglossus baeobatrachus. Next base: position 126,091,086 of record NC_134364.1, read on the forward strand.
AATATGGTGGCGCCGGCTGAATCCAGAGAGAGTTTACTCATTTACATTGAATATGATGTTGAAATGGCGTCTGACACTGGCAGCAGCAGACAGGTCCCATGATGGGGACGGTGTGGCGGCACACGATGGTTATATGGCTCCGTTCTCGTATCACTGATGTCACTGCGGTTCTGCTGTGGTTTCCAGTAAAGAAGAAGTGTCTACAGTGGGGGAGGGGAGCGTGCTGCAAAATACTCCAAATACTATCGCAGGTAGTGTCCATATAACACTCCGTAGGCTACCAAAATAGGTCTGTGTGTGCTGCCCATATAATACCCCATAGTCTACTGTAATACACATGATGCCCCTATAACAGTACCAAAACAATACCACTTGTGGTGTCCATATAAAGTATCCATGTGATATCAGAATAATACTGCATGTGGTGCTCATATAATACTCCAATTCTACTGTACATGGTTCCCATATAACACTACCAAAGAAATGCCACTTGTGGTGCCCATATAATAATCTGTAAACTATCCAAATAGCATCACACATGGTGCCCATATAATACTCCATACACTATGGAAATCTACCGCACATGGTGCCCATATAATACTACCAAAATTCTACTACATGTGCCCATTAATAATCCATAAATTACCCAAATACCATCACACATGGTGCCCATATAATAACCCATACACTAATCCAAGTATTACCACATAATGTGCCCATATAATAAACACTAACCATGACATACAAAGCCATCCACAACCCGTCTCCTCCTTACATCTGTGACCTAGTCTCCCGGTACCTACCTGCACGCAACCTCAGATCCTCTCTCCTCTACTCACAATCGCATCCAAGGTTTCTCCCACGCCTCCCCCATACTCTGGATACAAGACTCTGACCTACCATGGAAAGCTTCAGAAGGAACCTGAAGACCCACCTCTCCCGACAAGCCTACAACCTGCCGTAATCCTCAGTCCACTTTAGCGCCACACGACCATCTCCGCCCTCACCTACTGTATCCCCACACATCCCCTGTAGACTGTGAGCCCTCGTGGGCAGGGTCCTCTCTCCTCCTGTATCCTCCTCCATCCCCTGTAGACTGTGAGCCCTCATAAGCAGGATCCTCGCTCCTCCTGTAGACTGTGATCCCTCGTGGGCATGGTCCTCTCTCATCTTGTACCCTCACCCATCCCCTGTATACTGTGAGCCCTCGTGGGCAGGATCCTCTCTCCTCCTGTAGACTGTGATCCCTCGTGGGCATGGTCCTCTCTCATCTTGTACCCTCACCCATCCCCTGTAGACTGTGATCCCTCGTGGGCAGGGTCCTCTCTCCTCCTGTATCCTCCTCCATCCCCTCTATACTGTGAGCCCTCGTGGGCAGGGTCCTATCTCCTCCTGTAGACTGTGAGCCCTCGTGGGCATGATCCTCTCTCCTCCTGTATCCTCACCCATCCTCTCTATACTGTAAGCCCTCATGGGCAGGGTCCTGTCTCCTCCTGTATACTGTGATCCCTCGTGGGCAGGGTCCTCTCTCGTCCTGTACCCTCACCCATCCCCTGTAGACTGTGAGCCCTCATAAGTAGGGTCCTCTCTCCTCCTGTATCCTCACCCATCCCCTCTATACTGTGATCCCTCGTGGGCAGGGTCCTATCTCGTCCTGTACCCTCACCCATCCCCTGTAGACTGTGAGCCCTCGTAAGCAGGGTCGTCTCTCCTCCTGTATCCTCACCCATCCCCTCTATACTGTGATCCCTCATGGGCATGGTCCTCTCTTGTCCTGTACCCTCACCCATCCCCTGTAGACTGTGAGCCCTCGTGGGCATGGTCCTCTCTCCTCCTGTATCCTCACCCATCCCCTCTATACTGTGAGCCCTCGTGGGCAGGGTCCTGTCTCCTCCTGTATACTGTGATCCCTCGTGGGCAGGGTCTTCTCTCGTCCTGTACCCTCACCCATCCCCTGTAGACTGTGAGCCCTCGTGGGCAGGGTCTTCTCTCGTCCTGTACCCTCATCCATCCCCTGTAGACTGTGAGCCCTCGTAAGCAGGGTCCTCTCTCCTCCTGTATCCTCACCCATCCCCTCTATACTGTGAGCCCTCGTGGGCAGGGTCCTCTCTCCTCCTATATCCTCACCCATCCCCTCTATACTGTGAGCCCTCGTGGGCAGGGTCCTCTCTCGTCCTGTACCCTCACCCATCCCCTGTATACTGTGAGCCCTCGTGGGCAGGGTCCTCTCTCCTCCTGTATCCTCACCCATCCCCTGTATACTGTGAGCCCTCGTGGGCAGGGTCCTCTCTCCTCCTGTATCCTCACCCATCCCATGTATACTGTGAGCTCTCGTGGGCAGGGTCCTCTCTCCTCCTGTATACTGTGATCCCTCGTGGGCATGGTCCTCTCTCGTCCTGTACCCTCACCCATCCCCTGTATACTGTGAGCCTTCGTGGGAAGGGTCCTGTCTCCTCCTGTATACTGTGATCCCTCGTGGGCAGAGTCCTCTCTCCTCCTGTATCCTCACCCATCAACTGTATACTGTGAGCCCCTGGGGGCAGGGTCCTCTCTCCTCCTGTAGACTATGAGCCCTCGCAGGCAGGGTCTTCTCTCATCCTGTAGACTGTGAGCCCTCGCAGGCAGGGTCTTCTCTCATCCTGTAGACTGTGAGCCCTCGCAGGCAGGGTCTTCTCTCCTCCTGTAGACTATGAGCCCCCGGGGGCAGGGTCATCTCTCCTCCTGTAGACTATGAGCCCCCGGGGGCAGGGTCATCTCTCCTCCTGTAGACTATGAGCCCCCGGGGGCAGGGTCATCTCTCCTCCTGTAGACTATGAGCCCCCGGGGGCAGGGTCATCTCTCCTCCTGTAGACTGTGAGCCCCCGGGGGCAGGGTCATCTCTCCTCCTGTAGACTATGAGCCCCCGGGGGCAGGGTCATCTCTCCTCCTGTAGACTATGAGCCCCCGGGGGCAGGGTCATCTCTCCTCCTGTAGACTATGAGCCCCCGGGGGCAGGGTCATCTCTCCTCCTGTAGACTGTGAGCCCCCGGGGGCAGGGTCCTCTCTTCTCCTGTAGACTATGAGCCCCCGGGGGCAGGGTCCTCTCTCCTCCTGTAGACTATGAGCCCTCGGGGGCAGGGTCCTCTCTCCTCCTGTATACTATGAGCCCTCAGGGGCAGGATCCTCTCTCCTCCTGTAGACTATGAGCCCTCGCGGGCAGGGTCCTCTCTCCTCCTGTATACTATGAGCCCTCGCGGGCAGGGTCTTCTCTCCTCCTGTAGACTATGAGCCCTCGCGGGCAGGGTCCTCTCTCCTCCTGTATATTATGAGCCCCCGGGGGCAGGGTCCTCTCTCCTCCTGTAGACTATGAGCCCTCGCGGGCAGGGTCCTCTCTCCTCCTGTATACTATGAGCCCCCGGGGGCAGGGTCCTCTCTCCTCCTGTAGACTATGAGCCCTCGCGGGCAGGGTCCTCTCTCCTCCTGTATACTATGAGCCCCTGGGGGCAGGGTCCTCTCTCCTCCTGTAGACTATGAGCCCTCGCGGGCAGGGTCCTCTCTCCTCCTGTAGACTATGAGCCCTCGCGGGCAGGGTCCTCTCTCCTCCTGTATACTATGAGCCCCCGGGGGCAGGGTCCTCTCTCCTCCTGTAGACTGTGAGCCCTCGTGAGCAGGGTCTTCTCTCCTCCTGTAGACTATGAGCCCTCGCGGGCAGGGTCCTCTCTGCTCCTGTATACTATGAGCCCCCGGGGGCAGGGTCTTCTCTCCTGTATACTATGAGTCCTCAGGGGCAGGGTCCTCTCTCCTCCTGTAGACTATGAGCCATCGCAGGCAGGGTCCTCTCTCCTCCTGTATACTATGAGCCCCCGGGGGCAGGGTCATCTCTCCTCCTGTAGACTATGAGCCCCCGGGGGCAGGGTCTTCTCTCCTGTATACTATGAGCCCTCAGGGGCAGGGTCCTCTCTCCTCCTGTATACTATGAGTCCTCAGGGGCAGGGTCCTCTCTTCTCCTGTATACTGTGAGCCCCCGGGGGCAGGGTCCTCTCTCCTCCTGTATACTATGAGCCCTCGCGGGCAGGGTCCTCTCTCCTCCTGTATACTATGAGCCCTCGCGGGCAGGGTCCTCTCTCCTCCTGTATACTATGAGCCCTCGCGGGCAGGGTCTTCTCTCCTCCTGTAGACTGTGAGCCCTCGCGGGCAGGGTCTTCTCTCCTCCTGCAGACTATGAGCCCTCGCGGGCAGGGTCCTCTCTCCTCCTGTATACTATGAGCCCCCGGGGGCAGGGTCTTCTTTCCTCCTGTAGACTATGAGCCCCCGGGGGCAGGGTCCTCTCTCCTCCTGTAGACTATGAGCCCTCGCGGGCAGGGTCCTCTCTCCTCCTGTAGACTATGAGCCCTCGCGGGCAGGGTCCTCTCTCCTCCTGTACCTTGTAGTGTTTATGATTATTGTACTTGTCCCTTATGTATACCCCTTTTTCACATGTAAAGCCCATGGAATAAATGGTGCTATAATAATAGTATAATCAGTCCACTATCCTAATATTACCACACACGGCGCCCATTTAATACTCTATGCAAATATGTGATCACTACATGCAGTAGTATTCTGGAGTCTACACTTCAGGTAGTAACACTTCATAAACTCCCAAATACTGCCACATAAAGTGACGTAATACTCTATACATTACAAAAATAGTACTGCACAAGGGGCCATATCTTCCTCCATATCTGACGCCATACATTACCACACATAATGGACCCATATTCCCGTCACTTTAATCCGCGTTCTCTCAGTTTGCGCTTTCCTTCCTCTATTTTTATTACTTCCCTCGTAAAGCTCTTGAGGTTTCATTCTGAGCAGTTGTGACATTCGCAGACTTTCCGCCACCTCCGTCCTGTACCTGTTACAAGACTCAGAGTGACCACATCTATGGGCGCGGTTCTGGTTGCCAAATATTCATTTACAGTCATATGAAAAAGTTTGGGCACCCCTATTAATGTTAACCTTTTTTCTTTATAACAATTTGGGTTTTTGCTATTTCAGTTTCATAGATCTAATAACTGATGTACTCAGTAATATTTCTGGATTGAAATGAGGTTTTTTGTACTAACAGAAAATGTGCAATCCGCATTTAATCAAAATTTGACCGGTGCAAAAGTATGGGCACCCTTATCAATCTCTTGATTCGAAACCTCCTAACTACTTTTTACTGACTTACTAAAGCACTAAATTAGTTTTGTAACCTCATTGCGCTTTGCACTTCATAGGCAGGTGTATCCAATCATGAGAAAAGGTATTTAAGGTGGCCACTTGCAAGTTGTTCTCCTATTGGAATCTCCTATGAAGAGTGGCATCATGGGCTCCTCAAAACAACTCTCAAATGATCTGAAAACAAAGATTATTCAACATAGTTGTTCAGGGGAAGGATACAAAAATTGTCTCAGAGATTTAAACTGTCAGTTTCCACTGTGAGGAACATAGTAAGGACATGGAAGAACACAGGTACAGTTCTTGTTAAGCCCAGAAGTGGCATGCCAAGAAAAATATCAGAAAGGCAGAGAAGAAGAATGGTGAGAACAGTCAAGGACAATCCACAAACCACCTCCGAAGACCTGCAGCATCATCTTGCTGCAGATGGTGTCAATGTGCATCGGTCAACAATACAGCGCACGTTGCACAAGGAGAAGCTGTATGGGAGAGTGATGCGAAAGAAGCCGTTTCTGCAAGCACGCCACAAACAGAGTCGCCTGAGGTATGCAAAAGCACATTTGGACAAGCCAGTTACATTTTGGAAGAAGGTCCTGTGGACTGATGAAACAAAGATTGAGTTGTTTGGTCATACAAAAAGGCGTTATGCATGGAGGCAAAAAAACACGGCATTCCAAGAAAAGCACTTGCTACCCACAGTAAAATTTGGTGGCGGTTCCATCATGCTTTGGGGCTGTGTGGCCAATGCCGGCACCGGGAATCTTGTTAAAGTTGAGGGTCGCATGGATTCAACTCAGTATCAGCAGATTCTTGACAATAATGTGCAAGAATCAGTGACGAAGTTGAAGTTACGCAGGGGATGGATATTTCAGCAAGACAATGATACAAAACACCGCTCCAAATCTACTCAGGCATTCATGCAGAGGAACAATTACAATGTTCTGGAATGGCCATCCCAGTCCCCAGACCTGAATATCATTGAAAATCTGTGGGATGATGTGAAGCGGCTGTCCATGCTCGGCGACCATCAAACTTAACTGACCTGGAATTGTTTTGTAAACAGGAATGGTCAAATCTACCTTTATCCAGGATCCAGGAACTCATTAAAAGCTACAGGAAGCGACTAGAGGCAAAAGGAGGATCTACAAAATATTAATGTCACTTTTATGTTGAGGTGCCCATACTTTTGCACCGGTCAAATTTTGTTGAAATGCGGATTGCACATTTTCTGTTAGTACAATAAACCTCATTTCAATCCAGAAATATTACTCAGTCCATCAGTTATAAGATATATGAAACTGAAATAGCAAAAACCCAAATTGTTATAAAGAAAAAAGGTTAACATTAATAGGGGGGCCCAAACTTTTTCATATGACTGTTACAATCTCTTTAAAGACTGAGGCAGAATTACACCTCTTCTACTTTAATTCAGTCCCATATCGCTACCGAACCAGCGGACACGAGCGTCAGGACTCCAGGAAAGAGCGATGTGCTGCAGCCGAATTGTGGTTAAATACTGACATCAGATTCCGCCCTCGCACCAACAAGTCTCCGTCACTGCATCTTACTATTATAGTGCGCTGCCACATTAACCACACCGGAAGAGAGAGGCCGAGAAGGTGCGTATATAGAGAATACAGCAAAGATGAGAAGTGGTACTATGCAGTGTATATATACAGAAAAATACTGATACTGAGGATTACACCCAGTATACAGAACAGGAGAAGTGGTACTGTGCAGTGTATATATACAGAATAATACAGATACTGAGGATTACACCCAGTATACAGGACAGGAGAAGTGGTACTGTGCAGTGTATATATACAGAATAATACAGGTACTGAGGATTACACTCAGTATACAGGACAGGAGAAGAGGTACTGTGCAGTGTATATATACAGAATAATTCAGATACTGAGGATTACACCCAGTATACAGGACAGGAGAAGTGGTACTGTGCAGTGTATATATACAGAATAATACAGGTACTGAGGATTACACCCAGTATACAGGACAGGAGAAGTGGTACTGTGCAGTGTATATATACAGAATAATACAGATACTGAGGATTACACCCAGTATACAGGACAGGAGAAGTGGTACTGTGCAGTGTATATATACAGAATAATACAGATACTGAGGATTACACCCAGTATACAGGACAGGAGAAGTGGTACTGTGCAGTGTATATATACAAAATAATACAGATACTGAGGATTACACCAGTATACAGGACAGGAGAAGTGGTACTGTGCAGTGTATATATACAGAATAATACAGATACTGAGGATTACACCCAGTATACAGGACAGGAGAAGTGGTACTGTGCAGTGTATATATACAGAATAATACAGACACTGAGGATTACACCCAGTATACAGGACAGGAGAAGTGGTACTGTGCAGTGTATATATACAGAATAATACAGATACTGAGGATTACACCCAGTATACAGGACAGGAGAAGTGGTACTGTGCAGTGTATATATACAGAATAATACAGATACTGAGGATTACACCCAGTATACAGGACAGGAGAAGTGGTACTGTGCAGTGTATATATACAGAATAATACAGATACTGAGGATTACACCCAGTATACAGGACAGGAGATGTGGTACTATGCAGTGTATATATACAGAAAAATACTGATACTGAGGATTACACCCAGTATACAGGACAGGAGAAGTGGTACTGTGCAGTGTATATATACAGAATAATTCAGATACTGAGGATTACACTCAGTATACAGGACAGGAGAAGTGGTACTGTGCAGTGTATATATACAGAATAATTCAGATACTGAGGATTACACCCAGTATACAGGACAGGAGAAGTGGTACTGTGCAGTGTATATATACAGAATAATTCAGATACTGAGGATTACACCCAGTATACAGGACAGGAGAAGTGGTACTGTGCAGTGTATATATACAGAATAATACAGATACTGAGGATTACACCCAGTATACAGGACAGGAGAAGTGGTACTGTGCAGTGTATATATACAGAATAATACAGATACTGAGGATTACACCCAGTATACAGGACAGGAGAAGTGGTACTGTGCAGTGTATATATACAGAATAATACAGATACTGAGGATTACACCCAGTATACAGGACAGGAGACGTGGTACTGTGCAGTGTATATATACAGAATAATACAGATACTGAGGATTACACCCAGTATACAGGACAGGAGAAGTGGTACTGTGCAGTGTATATATACAGAATAATACAGATACTGAGGATTACACCCAGTATACAGGACAGGAGAAGTGGTACTGTGCAGTGTATATATACAGAATAATACAGATACTGAGGATTACACCCAGTATACAGGACAGGAGAAGTGGTACTGTGCAGTGTATATATACAGAATAATAGAGATACTGAGGATTACACCCAGAATACAGGACATGAGAAGTAGTACTGTGCAGTGTATATATACAGAATAATACAGACACTGAGGATTACACCCAGTATACAGGACAGGAGGAGTGGTACTGTGCAGTGTATATATACAGAATAATACAGATACTGAGGATTACACCCAGTATACAGGACAGGAGAAGTGGTACTGTGCAGTGTGTATATACAGAATAATACACATACTGAGGATTACACCCAGTATACAGGACAGGAGAAGTGGTACTGTGCAGTGTATATATACAGAATAATACAGATACTGAGGATTACACCCAGTATACAGGACAGGAGAAGTGGTACTGTGCAGTGTATATATACAGAATAATACAGATACTGAGGATTACACCCAGTATACAGGACAGGAGAAGTGGTACTGTGCAGTGTATATATACAGAATAATACAGATACTGAGGATTACACCCAGTATACAGGACAGGAGAAGTGGTACTGTGCAGTGTATATATACAGAATAATACAGATACTGAGGATTACACCCAGTATACAGGACAGGAGGAGTGGTACTGTGCAGTGTATATATACAGAATAATACAGATACTGAGGATTACACCCAGTATACAGGACAGGAGAAGTGGTACTGTGCAGTGTGTATATACAGAATAATACACATACTGAGGATTACACCCAGTATACAGGACAGGAGAAGTGGTACTGTGCAGTGTGTATATACAGAATAATACAGATACTGAGGATTACACCCAGTATACAGGACAGGAGAAGTGGTACTGTGCAGTGTATATATACAGAATAATACAGATACTGAGGATTACACCCAGTATACAGGACAGGAGAAGTGGTACTGTGCAGTGTATATATACAGAATAATACAGATACTGAGGTTTACACCCAGTATACAGGACAGGAGAAGTGGTACTGTGCAGTGTATATATACAGAATAATACAGGTACTGAGGATTACACCCAGTATACAGGACAAGAGTAGTGGTACTGTGGAGTGTATATATACAGAATAATACAGATAATGAGGATTACATCCAGTATACAGGACAGGAGAAGTGGTACTGTGCAGTGTATATATACAGAATAATACAGGTACTGAGGATTACACCCAGTATACAGGACAGAAGAAGTGGCACTGTGCAGTGTATATATACAGAATAATACAGATACTGAGGATTACACCCAGTATACAGGATAGGAGAAGTGGTACTGTGCAGTGTGTATATACAGAATAATACAGGTACTAAGGATTACACCCAGTATACAGGACAGGAGAAGTGGTACTGTGCAGTGTATATATACAGAATAATACAGGCACTGAGGATTACACCCAGTATACAGGACAGGAGAAGTGGTACTGTGCAGTGTATATATACAGAATAATACAGGTACTGAGGATTACACCCAGTATACAGGACAGGAGAAGTGGTACTGTGCAGTGTATATATACAGAATAATACATATATTGAGGATTACACCCAGTATACAGGACAGGAGAAGTGGTACTGTGCAGTGTATATATACAGAATAATACAGGTACTGAGGATTACACCCAGTATACAGGACAGGAGAAGTGGTACTGTGCAGTGTACATATACAGAATAATACATATATTGAGGATTACACCCAGTATACAGGACAGGAGAAGTGGTACTGTGCAGTGTATATATACAGAATAATACATATATTGAGGATTACACCCAGTATACAGGACAGGAGAAGTGGTACTGTGCAGTGTAAGATATATGTGGATACTTACTAGGACAAGGATATGACAGCTCTGTGCAGTCGGCTCCTGGTGTTTCGCTCCTCAGTCCCTTTCTACTTCAGTTAGGACACAACATCAATATTTGCCTTTCAAATGCTGCAGGTGTTGTGTGGAGGAGGTACTGCTCGCTGCGTCATAAGACTTTTTGCTGACCCATAGAGCTGCACCTGTCAGTCCACACAGACCTAAGACGAGCCGAATGGCCAGACAAGGGATGGCCAATGTGATGAATGTTTACTATGAAAGCTAATAGAATAGTGAGTGCAGCTCTGGAGTATAATACAGGAGGTAACTCAGGATCAGTAATGTAATGTATGTACACAGTGACTGCACCAGCAGAATAGTGAGTGCAGCTCTGGAGTATAATACAGGAGGTAACTCAGGATCAGTAATGTAATGTATGTACACAGTGACTGCACCAGCAGAATAGTGAGTGCAGCTCTGGAGTATAATACAGGAGGTAACTCAGGATCAGTAATGTAATGTATGTACACAGTGACTGCACCAGCAGAACAGTGAGTGCAGCTCTGCTCAGCTGCTGCTCGCTGTGGTAATTGTAGGTGTGGTCGCTTCTGATACTGTTGTGTGCTCCTGAGCTCCTGATAAGGAAGATCTCTCCACCAGGGATCTGCTCTCTCCTCCCCAGGGAGGGAGCGGGTTGCTGGGCATGGGCGATGTAGCCAAGACCCCTGCTTCTTTTCCCCGAACCAGGCCGGCGGGGATCAAGAAAAGCCAGCAACCGGCCTGCACATCTGAGGACTCGGTGGTGAGGCGCTCCATCAGGAGTTGCAGTAATGTGGCTACTACTCCCCTGGATCTGTGAAGACCCAGAGAAGCCACAAGGCTTCCATTATGGAGGAAAAGCCAGCGAGTGTGTTTGATAGCCGTCCTTCCGGAGGAGAGCTGAGTGTTCACGGAGGTGAGGCTGACCTCACTGAGGAGGGATGGGGTTTACAGCGACCTCAGAAGTCTGTGTCCACCTATGGCTCCCGGGTCATGAGCTACCTCCGTGAGTATGAAGAGGCGAGTAAGACCATCAGGAGGAGCTGCGCTGCACAAGCACCAAAGCTGCCACTGCCTCCAGGCCCCGGAAGACCAAGCTCCTGGCAGAAATAAAGGGGCTAAAGCAGGAAATCAATGAGCTGAAGGCGAGGAAAGCCTTCATCAGGGAGAAAAGTGGTCCATTTAAGGAGAAACTGATGAATGAGGACAGATTCAGAGAAATGAGCAGAAGCCGATGGGGCTGCAGCCTGAGAGCCACTCGCGGGCCACGTGCAGCGAGCTCCGTGCAGGACTGCCATTTAGTCGCGGTTCTGCCGGATCTGGGGAGGAAAGTGACCACAGCAGCCAGGGAAGGGCGCTAATGGCAGAGATCAAGCTGCTGGAGTCCCCGGTGTGCCTTCAGAACTTCCACCTTAGTGATGATCTACCAGAAGGTGAAGACCAAGCCAAAGCTACAGGAAACGGCAAGCTACGTGTATGCCCCCCTCCCTGTACCCCCAGAGCCGGCCACAGGGTCAGCTCGCTGCATAAGCCCCGTTGCCCAGCCCAAGTTCTGCTGTGGATTCGGTGCAAAGGCGCGGGGAGATCACAAAGAAAAGTAGCGAGGCGCAGAGCTGCGTCTCTGCTTGTAGTAGTAGGAATGTAGCATGGGATGCATCGGCCGGGAGGCTAGACAGTGAGGGCGGTGGGCGTTCGGTCAGGCTCGCAGCAGATTCCCTGTTCAAGAATTGCCAACTGATGCAGAGGGTACACATAAGACGGTGGCCCCTTGTGCCCAATGATGCTGAGGTTAACATGTCGTCCACACAAGGTACTGGTTCAACAGTTGTGAATGTGGTGGTGGGGGCAAGTAAGGTAAAGTCTGATGGTGTGAATATTGGTGAGGGTGCTGGTGAGATGGAGGTGGCTAACAACGAGGTTGATGCAGTTACTGGTCCAGTTACCCCTCCCCCGGTGGTGGCAGCGCCTGTCAGGAGTTATGTCAATGTCACCGCTGGGGAAACCAGGGCGTCCTCCTCGTCTCCGGCCTCTGGGGACGACGTGTCGCAACGGCACCTCCTGGAGGCTCTAAAGAGGGGAGAGAGATCACTAAATGTAGAGGGTCGAAAGATTGATCTATCCTTCTGGATAAAGAGGCATGGCCCCGGGGCCTTCCGAGAGCAAAGAGAGGGATACTGTTTGGTCCCTCCCGATGGCCGGGCCGGCCCGTGTGCGTACGAATGTGGTCCATCTTCAGTGGAGGAGCAGTGATGCGTGTCTTCCAAGGTAGAAAGTTGTGGAGCTCCTTCTGGGGATGGGCTACAAGGCGAATGACATCTACGCCTTCTTACATTTCTATGGCACGACCGAGTTTGATATCAGCTTTGTTCGGCCGGAGGGACTTGAGCTCTTCTGGTATAATTATGAGCTGGTAAAGAACGAGCCTGGCTGGCGAGACTTTGACATTCAATCAGTGTCTTGCCAAAACCAAGTGAAGAGAGTGACTGTGATGACTTGTAACGAGTCGCTCTCTTGTTTTGACATCATGACGTGGCTTAGTCGGTATGGAGAGGTGGTGGAAATGCCAAAGAAGAACCGTGACGAGTTTGGTATCTGGTCGGGGCCTGGACGTTTATGGTAAAATTTAAGCATTCAGGTGGTACGATTGCCCACATCCCATCATCTGCCTTCCTGGGTAGGGATCGTATTATTGTCCACTACCAGGGGCAACCGAAGCTCTGTCACAAGTGCGGCGACCCCACACACTTCAGTGCAAATTGCACTGTGCAGAAATGTGCATTGTGTGGGGAGGTCGGCCATCTTGCCGCATCTTGTAAGGAGATCAGGTGCCACCTGTGTGGTGAGTTAGGTCATCCGTTCAGCCGTTGTCCTCGCTCCTTTGCTAATGCAGTTATGACCCCGGTGGGAGAAAGTCGAGAGGCAGATTCTGCTGGGGAAGGGACTAGCAGAGGTGAAGGAGCTGAGAGGCCAGGGAGGAAAAGCAGGCAAAAGACGCCTGCCCAGCTGAGGCGTCTTGATAGGCGCAGACAGGAGAGGCAGGCGGGCGAGCCCCGGGCAACTAGGGTGACCCCTGTCCTGGATGCCAGACCGGCTACTGAGGCCCCGAGGGACAACGAGTTGGATGAGGAGATCTGGAGTATCCACAGGGAGGAAAGTGCCACTTCCTCAGAATCCTCCCATTATGAAAGTATGGATGAGGATAATAGGCAGTGGCTACAGGAAGAGTGTAAGCGCGGTGCCATGAAGAAGAAAAACAAGGGAGATGTAACATCTTCTCCTGCTCTGACCAGGGTACCTAAGGAAGGTAAAGCCGACTCCCCTCTGGTGGGTCTCTCTAACCAGTTCCAAGCCCTTGAGGACACCTATTCCTCTGAGGAGGAAGACGAGGGTGAGGCTCCGGCCTCGTCGGTGCTTACCGGAGGCGCCGAGTCTCCTTCTCCTGGGGATGCAAGGTCTACGGGGGGAGGGATTGGCCCGGAGTCAGGAGACGAGGACGATAAAGGAAGAAAGCATGTGGGAATGGACGATTCTGTGTCACTAAAGAGGGTGAAGGATTCCTCTTCTGAGGCAGAAGATAAGGGGAGTGGGAAAAGGAAAGCCGTCTAACTCAATCACCAATGATGGCGGTACCCACTCCGTTGACGCTGGCGTCCATTAATGTTGTCAGCATTAAGTCAAATACGGCTAGATTTGCAGCCTTTGATTTTTTTCAGCCGGGTTGAAGCTGACATTTTCTTTTTGCAAGAGACCAGGCTGCCAAACAGGGCAGAGGTGTTTAAAGCCAAAAGGTAGTGGCGATTCGGGCCCTCTTATTGGTCTCTTGCAGCCGAGGCGTATAGCGGAGTGGCGATCCTTTTCTACCGCACCGGAAGAATGCCAACAGGTTATTGAGTTAGAAATGGAGTATGAGCGACTGGGCACACGGAGGGCGGCTCGCCTCTGGAGTATGAGAAACTGGGCACACGGAGGGCAGCTTTCCTCTGGAGTATAAGAGACTGGGCACGCGGAGGGCGGCTCTCCTCTGCAGTATGAGAGACTGGGCACGCGGAGGGCGGCTCTTCTCTGGAGTATGAGAGACTGGGCACGCAGAAGGCGGCTCTCCTCTATAGTATGAGAGACTGGGCACGCGGAGGGCGGCTCTCCTCTGCAGTATGAGAGACTGGGCACGCAGAAGGCGGCTCTCCTCTGCAGTATGAGAGACTGGGCACGCGGAGGGCGGCTCTCCTCTGCAGTATGAGAGACTGGGCACGCGGAGGGCGGCTCTCCTCTATAGTATGAGAGACTGGGCACACGGAGGGCGGCTCTTCTCTGGAGTATGAGAGACTGGGCACGCGGAGGGCGGCTCTCCTCTGGAGTATGAGACTGGCACGCGGAGGGCGGCTCTCCTCTGGAGTATGAGAGACTGGGCACGCGGAGGGCGGCTCTCCTCTGCAGTATGAGAGACTGGGCACGCGGAGGGTGGCTCTGCTCTATAGTATGAGAGACTGGGCACGCAGAAGGCGGCTCTCCTCTATAGTATGAGAGACTGGGCACGCGGAGGGCGGCTCTCCTCTGCAGTATGAGAGACTGGGCACGCGGAGGGTGGCTCTCCTCTATAGTATGAGAGACTGGGCACACGGAGGGTGGCTCTTCTCTGGAGTATGAGAGACTGGGCACGCGGAGGGCGGCTCTTCTCTGGAGTATGAGAGACTGGGCACGCGGAGGGCGGCTCTTCTCTGGAGTATGAGAGACTGGGCACGCGGAGGGCGGCTCTCCTCTGGAGTATGAGAGACTGGGCACACTGAGGGCGGCTCTCCTCTGGAGTATGAGAGACTGGGCACGCGGAGGGCGGCTCTCCTCTGGAGTATGAGAGACTGGGCACGCGGAGGGCGGCTCTCCTCTGGAGTATGAGAGACTGGGCACGTGGAGGGCGGCTCTCCTCTGCAGTATGAGAGACTGGGCACACCGAGAGCAGCTCTTCTCTATAGTATGAGAGACTGGGCACACGGAGGGCGGATCTCCTCTGGAGTATGAGACTGGGCACGCGGAGGGTAGCTCTTCTCTGGAGTATGAGAGACTGGACAAGCGGAGGGTGGCTCTTCTCTATAGTATGAGAGACTGGACACGTGGAGGGCGGCTCTCCTCTGGAGTATGAGAGACTGGGCACACGGAGGGCGGCTCTCCTCTGGAGTATGAGAAACTGGGCACACGGAGGGCGGCTCTTCTCTATAGTATGAGAGACTGGGCACACAGAGGGCGGCTCTTCTCTGGAGTATGAGAGACTGGGCACACGGAGGGCGGCTCTCCTCTGGAGTACGAGAGACTGGGCACGCGGAGGGCGGCTCTTCTCTGGAGTATGAGAGACTGGGCACACGGAGGGCGGCTCTTCTCTGGAGTATGAGAGACTGGGCACGCTGAGGGCGGCTCTTCTCTATAGTATGAGAGACTGGGCACACGGAGGGCGGCTCTCCTCTGGAGTATGAGAGACTGGGCACACGGAGGGCGGCTCTCCTCTGGAGTATGAGAGACTGGGCACGCGGAGGGCGGCTCTCCTCTGGAGTATGAGAGACTGGGCACGCGGAGGGCGGCTCTCCTCTGGAGTATGAGAGACTGGACACGTGGAGGGCGGCTCTCCTCTGGAGTATAAGAGACTGGCCACGCGGAGGGCGGCTCTCCTCTGGAGTATGAGAGACTGGGCACGCCGAGAGCAGCTCTTCTCTATAGTATGAGAGACTGGGCACACGGAGGGCGGATCTCCTCTGGAGTATGAGACTGGGCACGCGGAGGGCAGCTATTCTCTGGAGTATGAGAGAATGGACACACGGAGGGCGGCTCTTCTCTATAGTATGAGAGACTGGGCACGCGGAGGGCGGCTCTTCTCTGGAGTATGAGAGACTGGGCACACGGAGGGCGGCTCTCCTCTGGAGTATGAGAGACTGGACACGTGGAGGGCGGCTCTCCTCTGGAGTATGAGAGACTGGGCACACGGAGGGCGGCTCTCCTCTGGAGTATGAGAGACTGGGCACACGGAGGGCGGCTCTTCTCTATAGTATGAGAGACTGGGCACACAGAGGGCGGCTCTTCTCTGGAGTATGAGAGACTGGGCACACGGAGGGCGGCTCTTCTCTGGAGTATGAGAGACTGGGCACACGGAGGGCGGCTCTCCTCTGGAGTACGAGAAACTGGGCACGCGGAGGGCGGCTCTTCTCTGGAGTATGAGAGACTGGGCACGCTGAGGGCGGCTCTTCTCTATAGTATGAGAGACTGGGCACGCGGAGGGTGGCTCTTCTCTATAGTATGAGAGACTGGGCACGCGGAGGGTGGCTCTTCTCTATAGTATGAGAGACTGGGCACGCGGAGGGTGGCTCTTCTCTATAGTATGAGAGACTGGGCACGCGGAGGGCGGTTTTTGTTTGGAGTATGAGAGACTGGGCATGCGGAGGACGGCTCTTCTCTGGAGTATGAGACTGGGCACACGGAGGGCGGCTCTTCTCTGGAGTATGAGAGACTGGGCACGCGGAGGGCGGCTCTTCTCTATAGTATGAGAGACTAGGCACGCGGAGGGCGGCTCTTTTCTGGAGTATGAGAGACTGGGCACGCGGAGGGCGGCTCTCCTCTGGAGTATGAGAAACTGGGCACACGGAGGGCGGCTCTTCTCTGGAGTATGAGAGACTGGGCACGCTGAGGGAGGCTCTTCTCTGGAGTATGAGAGACTGGGCACGCGGAGGGCGGCTCTTCTCTGGAGTATGAGAGACTGGGCACGCGGAGGGCGGTTTTTGTTTGGAGTATGAGAGACTGGGCATGCGGAGGGTGGCTCTTCTCTATAGTATGAGAGACTGGGCACGCGGAGGGTGGCTCTTCTCTATAGTATGAGAGACTGGGCACGCTGAGGGAGGCTCTTCTCTGGAGTATGAGAGACTGGGCACGCGGAGGGCGGCTCTTCTCTGGAGTATGAGAGACTGGGCACGCGGAGGGCGGTTTTTGTTTGGAGTATGAGAGACTGGGCATGCGGAGGGTGGCTCTTCTCTATAGTATGAGAGACTGGGCACGCGGAGGGTGGCTCTTCTCTATAGTATGAGAGACTGGGCACGCGGAGGGTGGCTCTTCTCTATAGTATGAGAGACTGGGCACGCGGAGGGTGGCTCTTCTCTATAGTATGAGAGACTGGGCACGCGGAGGGCGGTTTTTGTTTGGAGTATGAGAGACTGGGCATGCGGAGGACGGCTCTTCTCTGGAGTATGAGACTGGGCACACGGAGGGCGGCTCTTCTCTGGAGTATGAGAGACTGGGCACGCGGAGGGCGGCTCTTCTCTATAGTATGAGAGACTGGGCACACAGAGGGCGGCTCTCCTCTGGAGTATGAGAGACTGGGCACACGGAGGGCGGCTCTTCTCTGGAGTATGAGAGACTGGGCACATGGAGGGCGGCTCTTCTCTGGAGTATGAGAGACTGGGCACGCGGAGGGCGGCTCTCCTCTGGAGTATGAGAGACTGGGCACACGGAGGGCGGCTCTTCTCTGGAGTATGAGAGACTGGGCATGCGGAGGACGGCTCTTCTCTGGAGTATGAGAGACTGGGCACGCGGAGGGCGGCTCTTCTCTGGAGTATGAGAGACTGGGCACGTGGAGGGCGGCTCTTCTCTGGAGTATGAGAGACTGGGCACGTGGAGGGCGGCTCTCCTCTGGAGTATGAGAGACTGGGCACACAGAGGGCGGCTCTCCTCTGGAGTATGAGAGACTGGGCAAGCGGAGGGCGGCTCTTCTCTGGAGTATGAGAGACTGGGCACGCGGAGGGCGGCTCTTCTCTATAGTATGAGAGACTGGGCACGCGGAGGGCGGTTTTTGTTTGGAGTATGAGAGACTGGGCATGCGGAGGACGGCTCTTCTCTGGAGTATGAGAGACTGGGCACGCGGAGGGCGGCTCTTCTCTGGAGTATGAGAGACTGGGCACACAGAGGGCGGCTCTCCTCTGGAGTATGAGAGACTGGGCACGCGGAGGGCGGCTCTTCTCTATAGTATGAGAGACTGGGCACGCGGAGGGCAGCTCTTCTCTATAGTATGAGAGACTGGGCACGCGGAGGGCGGCTCTTCTCTGGAGTATGAGAGACTGGGCACGCGGAGGGCGGCTCTTCTCTATAGTATGAGAGACTGGGCACACGGAGGGCGGCTCTTCTCTATAGTATGAGAGACTGGGCACGCGGAGGGCTGCTCTTCTCTGGAGTATGAGAGACTGGGCACGCGGAGGACGGCTCTTCTCTATAGTATGAGAGACTGGGCACACGGAGGGCGGCTCTTCTCTGGAGTATGAGAGACTGGGCACGCGGAGGGCTGCTCTTCTCTGGAGTATGAGAGACTGGGCACGCGGAGGACGGCTCTCCTCTGGAGTATGAGAGACTGGGCACGCGGAGGGCGGCTCTCCTCTGCAGGGGCTTTTCTTTTAGCGTGCCACTCGTCTCCTTTCCTGGTGGGGGGCGGCTGCTGACACTGTAGATTTTTGTTCTGATCAGTAGACAGTGATGTACGGCTGCAGGCACCGAACGTGGGTTTTGTTGGTTATGTTGTTTGTTTTGTTTATTTGTTGTTGTTTATGTATATATTTGTATATATTGTGGATAGATATGGGTGTAGGTGTTAGGTTGGGTGGTGGGAGAAGGGGGAGGTGGGTTCATCTTCCGGGACATTGGGGTTTGGGTTACACATCCGCCCTGCCTGATCTGGCCTATGGATGTTGGACATGGACTAAGGCATGAGGCGCAGGACCAGCTCCCAGGTCAGTGCGGGGGGGGGGGGGGGGGGGATGGTGGTGAAGTGGGGGGGGGTATTTATAGATTAGTCTTGTATATAGTTAATATTTATTTTATTTATATTTTAAGAAAAAAAAAAGGCTTTGTCGGATAGGCTATTGTTTATTTTATTTATTGCTTATTTTATTGTTTTGGATATTAATTTCTTTGGTAACTGGACCAGAAGTCAGTGATGTGATTAGTTATTATTAGCTAATATTGTGTATATATTTGGGTTGAGGGTTGTATGTAATAATGTGTGTGAGGAGAGAGCGAGCGAGCGGAGGAGAGAGCGAGCGAGCGGAGGAGAGAGCGAGCGAGCGGAGGAGAGAGCGAGCGGAGGAGAGAGAGCGGAGGGGAGAGTGCAAGTGGAGAAAACAGTGAGAGAGCGGAGGAGAGAGCGAGCGGAGGAGAGAGCGAGCGGAGGAGAGAGCGAGCGGAGGGGAGAGCGAGCGGAGGGGAGAGTGCAAGTGGAGAAAACAGTGAGAGAGCGGAGGAGAGAGCGAGCGGAGGAGAGAGCGAGCGGAGGGGAGAGTGCAAGTGGAGAAAACAGTGAGCGAGCGGAGGAGAGAGCGAGCGGAGGAGAGAGCGAGCGGAGGAGAGAGCGAGCGGAGGGGAGAGTGCAAGTGGAGAAAACAGTGAGAGAGCGGAGGAGAGAGCGAGCGGAGGAGAGAGCGAGCGGAGGAGAGAGCGAGCGGAGGGGAGAGTGCAAGTGGAGAAAACAGTGAGAGAGCGGAGGAGAGAGCGAGCGGAGGAGAGAGCGAGCGGAGGAGAGAGCGAGCGGAGGAGAGAGCGAGCGGAGGAGAGAGCGAGCGGAGGAGAGAGCGAGCGGAGGAGAGAGCGAGCGGAGGAGAGAGAGCAGAGGGGAGAGTGCAAGTGGAGAAAACAGTGAGAGAGCGGAGGAGAGAGCGAGCGGAGGAGAGAGCGAGCGGAGGAGAGAGCGGAGGGGAGAGTGCAAGTGGAGAAAACAGTGAGAGAGCGGAGGATAGAGAGAGCGAGCGAAGGAGAGAGAATAGAGGAGAGAGCGAGCGGAGGAGACGGTGAGCGAGCGGAGGAGACGGTGAGCGAGCGGAGGAGAGAGCAAGTGGAGCAGGGAGCGAGCGAAGGAAAGAGAATAGAGGAGAGAGTGAGCGGAGGAGACGGTGAGCGAGCGGAGGAGACGGTGAGCGAGCGGAGGAGACGGTGAGCGAGCGGAGGAGACGGTGAGCGAGCGGAGGAGACGGTGAGCAAGCGGAGGAGAGAGAATAGAGGAGACAGTGAGCGAGCGGAGGAGAGAGAATAGAGGAGAGAGCGAGCGGAGGAGAGAGCGAGCGGAGGAGAGAGCGAGCGGAGGAGAGAGCGGAGGGGAGAGTGCAAGTGGAGAAAACAGTGAGAGAGCGGAGGATAGAGAGAGAGAGCGAAGGAGAGAGAATAGAGGAGAGAGCGAGCGGAGGAGACGGTGAGCGAGCGGAGGAGACGGTGAGCGAGCGGATGAGAGAGCAAGTGGAGCAGGGAGCGAGCGAAGGAAAGAGAATAGAGGAGAGAGTGAGCGGAGGAGACAGTGAGAGAGCGGAGGAGACGGTGAGCGAGCGGAGGAGAGAGAATAGAGGAGAGAGTGAGCGGAGGAGACGGTGAGCGAGCGGAGGAGAGAGAATAGAGGAGAGAGTGAGCGGAGGAGACGGTGAGCAAGCGGAGGAGAGAGAATAGAGGAGAGAGCGAGCGGAGGAGACGGTGAGCGAGCGGAGGAGAGAGAATAGAGGAGAGAGTGATAGAGCGGAGGAGAGAGTGATAGAGCGGAGGAGAGAGTGATAGAGCGGAGGAGAGAGTGAGAGCGGAGGAGAGAGTGAGAGAGCGGAGGAGAGAGAGTGAGAGAGCGGAGGAGAGAGAGTGAGAGAGCGGAGGAGAGAGAGTGAGAGAGCGGAGGAGAGTGAGAGAGCGGAGGAGAGTGAGAGAGCGGAGGAGAGAGTGAGAGAGCGGAGGAGAGTGTGAGAGAGCGGAGGAGAGAGAGTGAGAGAGCGGAGGAGAGAGAGTGAGAGAGCGGAGGAGAGAGAGTGAGAGAGCGGAGGAGAGAGTGTGAGAGAGCGGAGGAGAGAGAGTGAGAGAGAGAGCGGAGGAGAGAAAGAGAGAGTGGAGGAGAGTGAGAGAACGGAGGAGTGAGAGAGCGGAGGAGAGAGAGTGAGAGAGCGGAGGAGAGAGTGAGAGAGCGGAGGAGAGAGTGTGAGAGAGCGGAGGAGAGAGTGTGAGAGAGCGGAGGAGAGAGTGTGAGAGAGCGGAGGAGAGAGTGTGAGAGAGCGGAGGAGAGAGTGTGAGAGAGCGGAGGAGAGAGTGTGAGAGAGCGGAGGAGAGAGTGTGAGAGAGCGGAGGAGAGAGTGTGAGAGAGCGGAGGAGAGAGTGTGAGAGAGCGGAGGAGAGAGTGTGAGAGAGCGGAGGAGAGAGAGTGAGAGAGCGGAGGAGAGAGAGTGAGAGAGCGGAGGAGAGAGAGTGAGAGAGCGGAGGAGAGAGTGTGAGAGAGCGGAGGAGAGAGTGTGAGAGAGCGGAGGAGAGAGTGTGAGAGAGCGGAGGAGAGAGTGTGAGAGAGCGGAGGAGAGAGTGTGAGAGAGCGGAGGAGAGAGTGTGAGAGAGCGGAGGAGTGA
Source organism: Anomaloglossus baeobatrachus (assembly GCF_048569485.1). Classification (NCBI taxonomy): domain Eukaryota; kingdom Metazoa; phylum Chordata; class Amphibia; order Anura; family Aromobatidae; genus Anomaloglossus; species Anomaloglossus baeobatrachus. The sequence continues at coordinate 126,112,821 of NC_134364.1, forward strand.
GAGAGCGGAGGAGAGAGTGTGAGAGAGCGGAGGAGTGAGAGTGCGGAGGAGAGAGTGTGAGAGTGCGGAGGAGAGAGTGTGAGAGTGCGGAGGAGAGAGTGTGAGAGAGCGGAGGAGAGAGAGTGAGAGAGCGGAGGAGAGAGAGTGTGAGAGCGGAGGAGAGAGAGTGTGAGAGCGGAGGAGAGAGTGTGAGAGCGGAGGAGAGAGAGTGTGAGAGCGGAGGAGAGGGAGCGAGAATTTTGTTGTTTCTGTTATTGCTATGTGTTTTACTTTTATAATAAAGGATCATCAGGATCAGTGGCTTGTAGTGTATACTGTGCAGGTGTGTGCTGCGGGTTATTACATGACTCCTGTTTATACTGAGATATTGATATGCCATGCGGTTATTCCGTCCCATGGATGGTGCTCTGCACGCACACCGCACACTATATTCTGCACACACACCGCACACTATATTCTGCACACACACCGCCCACTATATTCTGCACACACACCGCACACTATATTCTGCACGCACACCGCACACTATATTCTGCGCGCACACCGCACACTATATTCTGCGCGCACACCGCACACTATATTCTGCGTGCACACCGCACACTATATTCTGCACGCACACCACACACTATATTCTGCACGCACACCGCCCACTATATTCTGCACGCACACCGCCCACTATATTCTGCGCGCACACCGCCCACTATATTCTGCGCGCACACCGCCCACTATATTCTGCGCGCACACCGCCCACTATATTCTGCGCGCACACCGCCCACTATATTCTGCGCGCACACCGCACACTATATTCTGCACGCACACCGCCCACTATATTCTGCACGCACACCGCCCACTATATTCTGCACGCACACCGCCCACTATATTCTGCACGCACACCGCCCACTATATTCTGCACGCACACCGCACACTATATTCTGCGCGCACACCGCACACTATATTCTGCACGCACACCGCACACTATATTCTGCACGCACACCGCCCACTATATTCTGCGCGCACACCGCCCACTATATTCTGCACGCACACCGCCCACTATATTCTGCACGCACACCGCCCACTATATTCTGCGCGCACACCGCCCACTATATTCTGCGCGCACACCGCACACTATATTCTGCACGCACACCGCACACTATATTCTGCACGCACACCGCCCACTATATTCTGCACGCACACCGCCCACTATATTCTGCACGCACACCGCCCACTATATTCTGCACGCACACCGCACACTATATTCTGCACGCACACCGCACACTATATTCTGCACGCACACCGCCCACTATATTCTGCACGCACACCGCACACTATATTCTGCACGCACACCGCACACTATATTCTGCACGCACACCGCACACTATATTCTGCACGCACACCGCCCACTATATTCTGCACGCACACCGCACACTATATTCTGCACGCACACCGCACACTATATTCTGCACGCACACCGCCCACTATATTCTGCACGCACACCGCACACTATATTCTGCACGCACACCGCACACTATATTCTGCACGCACACCGCACACTATATTCTGCACGCACACCGCACACTATATTCTGCACGCACACCGCACACTATATTCTGCACGCACACCGCCCACTATATTCTGCACGCACACCGCACACTATATTCTGCACGCACACCGCACACTATATTCTGCACGCACACCGCCCACTATATTCTGCACGCACACCGCACACTATATTCTGCACGCACACCGCACACTATATTCTGCACGCACACCGCACACTATATTCTGCACGCACACCGCCCACTATATTCTGCACGCACACCGCACACTATATTCTGCACGCACACCGCACACTATATTCTGCACGCACACCGCACACTATATTCTGCACGCACACCGCCCACTATATTCTGCACGCACACCGCACACTATATTCTGCACGCACACCGCACACTATATTCTGCACGCACACCGCCCACTATATTCTGCACGCACACCGCACACTATATTCTGCACGCACACCGCACACTATATTCTGCACGCACACCGCACACTATATTCTGCACGCACACCGCACACTATAGTCTGCAAGCACACAGCACACTATATTCTGCACGCACACCACACACTATATTCTGCACGCACACCACACACTATATTCTGCACGCACACCGCACACTATATTCTGCACGCACACCGCCCACTATATTCTGCACGCACACCGCACACTATATTCTGCACGCACACCGCACACTATATTCTGCACGCACACCGCACACTATATTCTGCACGCACACCGCACACTATATTCTGCACGCACACCGCACACTATAGTCTGCAAGCACACCGCACACTATATTCTGCACGCACACCACACACTATATTCTGCGCGCACACCGCACACTATATTCTGGGGTCAGGGTCTCCGCCATCTTTCCCCTCTGTATCACTGTACTGAGACAAGACCCTGAGGTCACAGAGATAAGAGGACGGAAACTGATCTGTGTCCTGAGACGCCTTGGAGGGGTCCCCGGAAACACCCCTCATATGGAGCGATACTCTGCAGATCACAGCACCATGCATCTGCCGGGCTGTGGTGCAGGGCAGAGCAATGTTCTGCAGATCTCTGTGGATGCAGGGATACTCTGCAGGGGGAATGTTGGGATCACAATGCTTCTGTTGTTTACCACGTGCCGGAGGGAGATGCAGAGCAGTCCTGCACCCGCCATCCACACTGGGGCAGCAATGCTGGGGGGCGCGTGTGCAGGACTGGGGTGCACAGATCACATGGATGTAGGGGCCCAGGAAGAAAGGGGCCGATCACTAAGAGAAAGGGGCCAATCACACCCCTCCTGCCACAGACGGTGCCTCCTGAGCTGTCAGACCCTATGGGGCCCTCTTCTGACCCCCGGGGGTGCCGTGCCGGGTACTCACCGCCTCTGTGCCCCTCTGGCCGTGTCCTCTGGGGTCGCGCCTGTCGATGTGTGTGTGACTGAGGAATGAGGAAGAGCGATCACAGCAAGTCCCGACAGCTCTGCCTCCGGGCGGCTGCTGCTTCTTAAAGGGACAGCAGCCAAAAACCGTACAGCGACAATAGCCCGGAGCTAGCGCCGGGACCTCGGTTTAAAGAGACAGTGCACTCATTACACAGGACAGGGACAGTACTGAGCCCTTCCCTCATAGATGGCGGCTTGTGAGGGGACCCTCGCTGCTCCTGGGATCTGCTGAATTGTTATTCTATATTGTCTGTACATGTCCCCTTTAAATAGTAAAGTGCTGCGGTATATGTTGGCGCTACAGAAGTAAAATTACTATTATTACCAACAATAGACCAGTAATGGCCAGCCATCGGTAACAAGGACGTGTCGTGCGAGGAGCCAACAAGAAAGGATAAAGATTTGCCCCCGATATGTCACTGCGCCCGCAAATGTCAACTTCAGACCCATTTAAAGGCACAGCGCACACTGCTCAGTACACAGCTAACAGCTGATTCACTACAGGATGATCGGTGCAGAGCGCACAGCACAGCATATACAGGAGCGGCTCACTACAGGATGATCGGTGCAGAGCGCACAGCACAGCATATACAGCAGCGGCTCACTACAGGATGATCGGTGCAGAGCGCACAGCACAGCATATACAGGAGCGGCTCACTACAGGATGATCGGTGCAGAGCGCACAGCACAGCATATACAGGAGCGGCTCACTACAGGATGATCGGTGCAGAGCGCACAGCACAGCATATACAGGAGCGGCTCACTACAGGATGATCGGTGCAGAGTGCACAGCACAGCATATACAGGAGCGGCTCACTACAGGATGATCGGTGCAGAGTGCACAGCACAGCATATACAGGAGCGGCTCACTACAGGATGATCGGTGCAGAGTGCACAGCACAGCATATACAGGAGCGGCTCACTACAGGATGATCGGTGCAGAGTGCACAGCACAGCATATACAGGAGCGGCTCACTACAGGATGATCGGTGCAGAGCGCACAGCACAGCATATACAGGAGCGGCTCACTACAGGATGATCGGTGCAGAGTGCACAGCACAGCATATACAGGAGCGGCTCACTACAGGATGATCGGTGCAGAGTGCACAGCACAGCATATACAGGAGCGGCTCACTACAGGATGATCGGTGCAGAGCGCACAGCACAGCATATACAGGAGCAGCTCACTACAGGATGATCGGTGCAGAGCGCACAGCACAGCATATACAGGAGCGGCTCACTACAGGGTGATCGGTGCAGAGCGCACAGCACAGCATATACAGGAGCGGCTCACTACAGGATGATCGGTGCAGAGCGCACAGCACAGCATATACAGGAGCGGCTCACTACAGGATGATCGGTGCAGAGCGCACAGCACAGCATATACAGGAGCGGCTCACTACAGGATGATCGGTGCAGAGTGCACAGCACAGCATATACAGGAGCGGCTCACTACAGGGTGATCGGTGCAGAGCGCACAGCACAGCATATACAGCAGCGGCTCACTACAGGATGATCGGTGCAGAGCGCACAGCACAGCATATACAGGAGCGGCTCACTACAGGATGATCGGTGCAGAGCGCACAGCACAGCATATACAGGAGCGGCTCACTACAGGATGATCGGTGCAGAGCGCACAGCACAGCATATACAGGAGCGGCTCACTACAGGATGATCGGTGCAGAGCGCACAGCACAGCATATACAGGAGCGGCTCACTACAGGGTGATCGGTGCAGAGTGCACAGCACAGCATATACAGGAGCGGCTCACTACAGGATGATCGGTGCAGAGCGCACAGCACAGCATATACAGGAGCGGCTCACTACAGGGTGATCGGTGCAGAGCGCACAGCACAGCATATACAGGAGCGGCTCACTACAGGGTGATCGGTGCAGAGTGCACAGCACAGCATATACAGGAGCGGCTCACTACAGGATGATCGGTGCAGAGTGCACAGCACAGCATATACAGGAGCGGCTCACTACAGGATGATCGGTGCAGAGCGCACAGCACAGCATATACAGGAGCGGCTCACTACAGGGTGATCGGTGCAGAGCGCACAGCACAGCATATACAGGAGCGGCTCACTACAGGATGATCGGTGCAGAGTGCACAGCACAGCATATACAGGAGCGGCTCACTACAGGATGATCGGTGCAGAGCGCACAGCACAGCATATACAGCAGCGGCTCACTACAGGGTGATCGGTGCAGAGCGCCCAGCACAGCATATACAGGAGCGGCTCACTACAGGATGATCGGTGCAGAGCGCCCAGCACAGCATATACAGCAGCGGCTCACTACAGGGTGATCGGTGCAGAGCGCCCAGCACAGCATATACAGCAGCGGCTCACTACAGGATGATCGGTGCAGAGCGCACAGCACAGCATATACAGGAGCGGTTCACTACAGGGTGATCGGTGCAGAGCGCCCAGCACAGCATATACAGGAGCGGCTCACTACAGGATGATCGGTGCAGAGCGCACAGCACAGCATATACAGGAGCGGCTCACTACAGGGTGATCGGTGCAGAGCGCACAGCACAGCATATACAGGAGCGGCTCACTACAGGATGATCGGTGCAGAGTGCACAGCACAGCATATACAGGAGCGGCTCACTACAGGATGATCGGTGCAGAGCGCACAGCACAGCATATACAGGAGCGGCTCACTACAGGATGATCGGTGCAGAGTGCACAGCACAGCATATACAGGAGCGGCTCACTACAGGGTGATCGGTGCAGAGCGCACAGCACAGCATATACAGGAGCGGCTCACTACAGGATGATCGGTGCAGAGTGCACAGCACAGCATATACAGGAGCGGCTCACTACAGGATGATCGGTGCAGAGCGCACAGCACAGCATATACAGGAGCGGCTCACTACAGGATGATCGGTGCAGAGCGCACAGCACAGCATATACAGGAGCGGCTCACTACAGGGTGATCGGTGCAGAGCGCACAGCACAGCATATACAGGAGCGGCTCACTACAGGATGATCGGTGCAGAGTGCACAGCACAGCATATACAGGAGCGGCTCACTACAGGATGATCGGTGCAGAGCGCACAGCACAGCATATACAGGAGCGGCTCACTACAGGATGATCGGTGCAGAGCGCACAGCACAGCATATACAGCAGCGGCTCGCTACAGGATGATCGGTGCAGAGCGCACAGCACAGCATATACAGCAGCGGCTCACTACAGGATGATCGGTGCAGAGCGCACAGCACAGCATATACAGGAGCGGCTCACTACAGGATGATCGGTGCAGAGCGCACAGCACAGCATATACAGGAGCGGCTCACTACAGGGTGATCGGTGCAGAGCGCACAGCACAGCATATACAGGAGCGGCTCACTACAGGATGATCGGTGCAGAGTGCACAGCACAGCATATACAGGAGCGGCTCACTACAGGATGATCGGTGCAGAGCGCACAGCACAGCATATACAGGAGCGGCTCACTACAGGATGATCGGTGCAGAGCGCACAGCACAGCATATACAGGAGCGGCTCACTACAGGGTGATCGGTGCAGAGCGCACAGCACAGCATATACAGGAGCGGCTCACTACAGGATGATCGGTGCAGAGTGCACAGCACAGCATATACAGGAGCGGCTCACTACAGGATGATCGGTGCAGAGCGCACAGCACAGCATATACAGGAGCGGCTCACTACAGGATGATCGGTGCAGAGCGCACAGCACAGCATATACAGCAGCGGCTCGCTACAGGATGATCGGTGCAGAGCGCACAGCACAGCATATACAGCAGCGGCTCACTACAGGATGATCGGTGCAGAGCGCCCAGCACAGCATATACAGGAGCGGCTCACTACAGGATGATCGGTGCAGAGCGCACAGCACAGCATATACAGGAGCGGCTCACTACAGGATGATCGGTGCAGAGCGCACAGCACAGCATATACAGGAGCGGCTCACTACAGGGTGATCGGTGCAGAGCGCCCAGCACAGCATATACAGCAGCGGCTCACTACAGGGTGATCGGTGCAGAGCGCCCAGCACAGCATATACAGCAGCGGCTCACTACAGGATGATCGGTGCAGAGCGCACAGCACAGCATATACAGGAGCGGCTCACTACAGGATGATCGGTGCAGAGCGCACAGCACAGCATATACAGGAGCGGCTCACTACAGGATGATCGGTGCAGAGCGCACAGCACAGCATATACAGGAGCGGCTCACTACAGGGTGATCGGTGCAGAGCGCCCAGCACAGCATATACAGCAGCGGCTCACTACAGGATGATCGGTGCAGAGCGCACAGCACAGCATATACAGGAGCGGCTCACTACAGGATGATCGGTGCAGAGCGCACAGCACAGCATATACAGGAGCGGCTCACTACAGGATGATCGGTGCAGAGCGCACAGCACAGCATATACAGGAGCGGCTCACTACAGGATGATCGGTGCAGAGCGCACAGCACAGCATATACAGGAGCGGCTCACTACAGGGTGATCGGTGCAGAGCGCCCAGCACAGCATATACAGCAGCGGCTCACTACAGGATGATCGGTGCAGAGCGCACAGCACAGCATATACAGGAGCGGCTCACTACAGGATGATCGGTGCAGAGCGCACAGCACAGCATATACAGGAGCGGCTCACTACAGGATGATCGGTGCAGAGCGCACAGCACAGCATATACAGGAGCGGCTCACTACAGGATGATCGGTGCAGAGCGCACAGCACAGCATATACAGCAGCGGCTCACTACAGGATGATCGGTGCAGAGCGCACAGCACAGCATGGAGAGGAGCGGCTCACTACAGGATGATCGGTGCAGAGCGCACAGCACAGCATATACAGGAGCGGCTCACTACAGGATGATCGGTGCAGAGCGCACAGCACAGCATATACAGGAGCGGCTCACTACAGGATGATCGGTGCAGAGCGCCCAGCACAGCATATACAGGAGCGGCTCACTACAGGATGATCGGTGCAGAGTGCACAGCACAGCATATACAGGAGCGGCTCACTACAGGATGATCGGTGCAGAGCGCACAGCACAGCATATACAGGAGCGGCTCACTACAGGGTGATCGGTGCAGAGCGCACAGCATATACAGGAGCGGCTCACTACAGGGTGATCGGTGCAGAGTGCACAGCACAGCATATACAGGAGCGGCTCACTACAGGATGATCGGTGCAGAGCGCACAGCACAGCATATACAGGAGCGGCTCACTACAGGATGATCGCTGCAGAGCGCCCAGCACAGCATATACAGGAGCGGCTCACTACAGGATGATCGGTGCAGAGTGCACAGCACAGCATATACAGCAGCGGCTCACTACAGGGTGATCGGTGCAGAGCGCACAGCACAGCATATACAGGAGCGGCTCACTACAGGATGATCGGTGCAGAGCGCACAGCATATACAGGAGCGGCTCACTACAGGATGATCGGTGCAGAGCGCACAGCATATACAGGAGCGGCTCACTACAGGATGATCGGTGCAGAGCGCACAGCATATACAGGAGCGGCTCACTACAGGATGATCGGTGCAGAGCGCACAGCACAGCATATACAGGAGCGGCTCACTACAGGATGATCGGTGCAGAGCGCACAGCACAGCATATACAGCAGCGGCTCACTACAGGATGATCGGTGCAGAGCGCACAGCACAGCATATACAGCAGCGGCTCACTACAGGATGATCGGTGCAGAGCGCACAGCACAGCATATACAGGAGCGGCTCACTACAGGATGATCGGTGCAGAGTGCACAGCACAGCATATACAGGAGCGGCTCACTACAGGATGATCGGTGCAGAGCGCACAGCACAGCATATACAGGAGCGGCACACTACAGGATGATCGGTGCAGAGCGCACAGCATATACAGGAGCGGCTCACTACAGGATGATCGGTGCAGAGTGCACAGCACAGCATATACAGGAGCGGCTCACTACAGGATGATCGGTGCAGAGCGCCCAGCACAGCATATACAGGAGCGGCTCACTACAGGATGATCGGTGCAGAGTGCACAGCACAGCATATACAGGAGCGGCTCACTACAGGATGATCGGTGCAGAGCGCACAGCACAGCATATACAGGAGCGGCTCTCTACAGGATGATCGGTGCAGAGTGCACAGCACAGCATATACAGGAGCGGCTCACTACAGGATGATCGGTGCAGAGCGCACAGCACAGCATATACAGGAGCGGCTCACTACAGGATGATCGGTGCAGAGCGCACAGCATATACAGGAGCGGCTCACTACAGGATGATCGGTGCAGAGTGCACAGCACAGCATATACAGGAGCGGCTCACTACAGGATGATCGGTGCAGAGCGCCCAGCACAGCATATACAGGAGCGGCTCACTACAGGATGATCGGTGCAGAGTGCACAGCACAGCATATACAGGAGCGGCTCACTACAGGATGATCGGTGCAGAGCGCACAGCACAGCATATACAGGAGCGGCTCTCTACAGGATGATCGGTGCAGAGTGCACAGCACAGCATATACAGGAGCGGCTCACTACAGGATGATCGGTGCAGAGCGCACAGCACAGCATATACAGGAGCGGCTCACTACAGGATGATCGGTGCAGAGCGCACAGCATATACAGGAGCGGCTCACTACAGGATGATCGGTGCAGAGTGCACAGCACAGCATATACAGGAGCGGCTCACTACAGGATGATCGGTGCAGAGTGCACAGCACAGCATATACAGGAGCGGCTCACTACAGGGTGATCGGTGCAGAGCGCACAGCACAGCATATACAGGAGCGGCTCACTACAGGGTGATCGGTGCAGAGTGCACAGCACAGCATATACAGGAGCGGCTCACTACAGGATGATCGGTGCAGAGTGCACAGCACAGCATATACAGGAGCGGCTCACTACAGGGTGATCGGTGCAGAGTGCACAGCACAGCATATACAGGAGCGGCTCACTACAGGGTGATCGGTGCAGAGTGCACAGCACAGCATATACAGGAGCGGCTCACTACAGGATGATCGGTGCAGAGCGCACAGCACAGCATATACAGGAGCGGCTCTCTACAGGATGATCGGTGCAGAGTGCACAGCACAGCATATACAGGAGCGGCTCACTACAGGATGATCGGTGCAGAGCGCACAGCACAGCATATACAGGAGCGGCTCACTACAGGATGATCGGTGCAGAGCGCACAGCATATACAGGAGCGGCTCACTACAGGATGATCGGTGCAGAGTGCACAGCACAGCATATACAGGAGCGGCTCACTACAGGATGATCGGTGCAGAGTGCACAGCACAGCATATACAGGAGCGGCTCACTACAGGGTGATCGGTGCAGAGCGCACAGCACAGCATATACAGGAGCGGCTCACTACAGGGTGATCGGTGCAGAGTGCACAGCACAGCATATACAGGAGCGGCTCACTACAGGATGATCGGTGCAGAGTGCACAGCACAGCATATACAGGAGCGGCTCACTACAGGGTGATCGGTGCAGAGTGCACAGCACAGCATATACAGGAGCGGCTCACTACAGGGTGATCGGTGCAGAGTGCACAGCACAGCATATACAGGAGCGGCTCACTACAGGGTGATCGGTGCAGAGTGCACAGCACAGCATATACAGGAGCGGCTCACTACAGGATGATCGGTGCAGAGCGCACAGCACAGCATATACAGGAGCGGCTCTCTACAGGATGATCGGTGCAGAGTGCACAGCACAGCATATACAGGAGCGGCTCACTACAGGATGATCGGTGCAGAGTGCACAGCACAGCATATACAGGAGCGGCTCACTACAGGGTGATCGGTGCAGAGTGCACAGCACAGCATATACAGGAGCGGCTCACTACAGGGTGATCGGTGCAGAGTGCACAGCACAGCATATACAGGAGCGGCTCACTACAGGGTGATCGGTGCAGAGTGCACAGCACAGCATATACAGGAGCGGCTCACTACAGGATGATCGGTGCAGAGCGCACAGCACAGCATATACAGGAGCGGCTCACTACAGAGACGTATAAAGCACCGAATATTAGAAAGCGCAAGACCCAGCGATCACCCTATGCTGACAATATATGGGAGGATTTAAAGGGACAGAACCCCGTATACCTATATATCCACAACACTAATTACAGATCCATTTATACCAGCTCTCCTAACCTGTGACTCTCACCTGCTGTAGAACTACAAATCCCAGCATGCCCGGACACCTCATGTAATGCAGCTACAGCCCCACTTCTAATAGACGCTGCACATATTATATCTGAGACTCCACCGCAAAGAAATGCAGAGACAATGCTTCATTGTGTCACCCTCCACATGTAAAGACACAGCACAACATTATATTTAAAGGGACAGCACAACATTATATTTAAAGGGACAGCACAATATTATATTTAAAGGGACAGTACAACATTAGTTTCGCTCATCATGGGGATCTCAGTGTCAGGTTGTCAGGAGCTCGGCACAGTACGAGCGCCTCCTGTTAGTACCTGTTGTCGGGTTGTCAGGAGCTCGGCACTGTAGGAGTGACTCTTGCGGGGTTGTCGGGCACAGTGTGATACCCTCTGCTATATCTCCATTACCTGTTGTCGGGTTGTCAGGAGCTCGGCACAGTACGAGGCCCCCTGTAGTACCTGTGTCGGGTTGTCAGGAGCTCGGCACAGTACGAGCGCCCCTTGTATTACCTGTTGTCGGGTTGTCAGGAGCTCGGCACAGTACGAGCGCCCCCTGTAGTACCTGTTGTGGGGTTGTCAGGAGCTCGGCACAGTACGAGCGCCCCCTGTAGTACCTGTTGTCGGGTTGTCAGGAGCTCGGCACAGTACGAGCGCCCCCTGTAGTACCTGTTGTCGGGTTGTCAGGAGCTCGGCACAGTACGAGCGCCCCCTGTAGTACCTGTTGTCGGGTTGTCAGGAGCTCGGCACAGTACGAGCGCCCCCTGTAGTACCTGTTGTCGGGTTGTCAGGAGCTCGGCACAGTACGAGCGCCCCCTGTAGTACCTGTTGTCGGGTTGTCAGGAGCTCGGCACAGTACGAGGCCCCCTGTAGTACCTGTTGTCGGGTTGTCAGGAGCTCGGCACAGTACGAGGCCCCCTGTAGTACCTGTTGTCGGGTTGTCAGGAGCTCGGCACAGTACGAGGCCCCCTGTAGTACCTGTGTCGGGTTGTCAGGAGCTCGGCACAGTACGAGCGCCCCTTGTATTACCTGTTGTCGGGTTGTCAGGAGCTCGGCACAGTACGAGCGCCCCCTGTAGTACCTGTTGTGGGGTTGTCAGGAGCTCGGCACAGTACGAGCGCCCCCTGTAGTACCTGTTGTCGGGTTGTCAGGAGCTCGGCACAGTACGAGCGCCCCCTGTAGTACCTGTTGTCGGGTTGTCAGGAGCTCGGCACAGTACGAGCGCCCCCTGTAGTACCTGTTGTCGGGTTGTCAGGAGCTCGGCACAGTACGAGCGCCCCCTGTAGTACCTGTTGTCGGGTTGTCAGGAGCTCGGCACAGTACGAGCGCCCCCTGTAGTACCTGTTGTCGGGTTGTCAGGAGCTCGGCACAGTACGAGCGCCCCCTGTAGTACCTGTTGTCGGGTTGTCAGGAGCTCGGCACAGTACGAGCGCCCCCTGTAGTACCTGTTGTCGGGTTGTCAGGAGCTCGGCACAGTACGAGCACCCCCTGTAGTACCTGTGTCGGGTTGTCAGGAGCTCGGCACAGTACGAGCGCCCCCTGTAGTACCTGTTGTCGGGTTGTCAGGAGCTCGGCACAGTACGAGCGCCCCCTGTAGTACCTGTTGTCGGGTTGTCAGGAGCTCGGCACAGTACGAGGCCCCCTGTAGTACCTGTTGTCGGGTTGTCAGGAGCTCGGCACAGTACGAGCACCCCCTGTAGTACCTGTTGTCGGGTTGTCAGGAGCTCGGCACAGTACGAGGCCCCCTGTAGTACCTGTGTCGGGTTGTCAGGAGCTCGGCACAGTACGAGCGCCCCTTGTATTACCTGTTGTCGGGTTGTCAGGAGCTCGGCACAGTACGAGCGCCCCCTGTAGTACCTGTTGTGGGGTTGTCAGGAGCTCGGCACAGTACGAGCGCCCCCTGTAGTACCTGTTGTCGGGTTGTCAGGAGCTCGGCACAGTACGAGCGCCCCCTGTAGTACCTGTTGTCGGGTTGTCAGGAGCTCGGCACAGTACGAGCGCCCCCTGTAGTACCTGTTGTCGGGTTGTCAGGAGCTCGGCACAGTACGAGCGCCCCCTGTAGTACCTGTTGTCGGGTTGTCAGGAGCTCGGCACAGTACGAGCGCCCCCTGTAGTACCTGTTGTCGGGTTGTCAGGAGCTCGGCACAGTACGAGGCCCCCTGTAGTACCTGTTGTCGGGTTGTCAGGAGCTCGGCACAGTACGAGGCCCCCTGTAGTACCTGTTGTCGGGTTGTCAGGAGCTCGGCACAGTACGAGGCCCCCTGTAGTACCTGTGTCGGGTTGTCAGGAGCTCGGCACAGTACGAGCGCCCCTTGTATTACCTGTTGTCGGGTTGTCAGGAGCTCGGCACAGTACGAGCGCCCCCTGTAGTACCTGTTGTGGGGTTGTCAGGAGCTCGGCACAGTACGAGCGCCCCCTGTAGTACCTGTTGTCGGGTTGTCAGGAGCTCGGCACAGTACGAGCGCCCCCTGTAGTACCTGTTGTCGGGTTGTCAGGAGCTCGGCACAGTACGAGCGCCCCCTGTAGTACCTGTTGTCGGGTTGTCAGGAGCTCGGCACAGTACGAGCGCCCCCTGTAGTACCTGTTGTCGGGTTGTCAGGAGCTCGGCACAGTACGAGCGCCCCCTGTAGTACCTGTTGTCGGGTTGTCAGGAGCTCGGCACAGTACGAGCGCCCCCTGTAGTACCTGTTGTCGGGTTGTCAGGAGCTCGGCACAGTACGAGCGCCCCCTGTAGTACCTGTGTCGGGTTGTCAGGAGCTCGGCACAGTACGAGCGCCCCCTGTAGTACCTGTTGTCGGGTTGTCAGGAGCTCGGCACAGTACGAGCGCCCCCTGTAGTACCTGTTGTCGGGTTGTCAGGAGCTCGGCACAGTACGAGGCCCCCTGTAGTACCTGTTGTCGGGTTGTCAGGAGCTCGGCACAGTACGAGCACCCCCTGTAGTACCTGTTGTCGGGTTGTCAGGAGCTCGGCACAGTACGAGGCCCCCTGTTAGTACCTGTGTCGGGTTGTCAGGAGCTCGGCACAGTACGAGCACCCCCTGTAGTACCTGTTGTCCGGTTGTCAGGAGCTCAGCACAGTACGAGCGCCCCCTGTAGTACCTGTGTCGGGTTGTCAGGAGCTCGGCACAGTACGAGCACCCCCTGTAGTACCTGTTGTCCGGTTGTCAGGAGCTCAGCACAGTACGAGCGCCCCCTGTAGTACCTGTTGTCGGGTTGTCAGGAGCTCGGCACAGTATGAGCGCCCCCTGTAGTACCTGTGTCGGGTTGTCAGGAGCTCGGCACAGTATGAGCGCCCCCTGTAGTACCTGTTGTCGGGTTGTCAGGAGCTCGGCACAGTATGAGCGCCCCCTGTAGTACCTGTTGTCGGGTTGTCAGGAGCTCGGCACAGTATGAGCGCCCCCTGTAGTACCTGTTGTCGGGTTGTCAGGAGCTCGGCACAGTATGAGCGCCCCCTGTAGTACCTGTTGTCGGGTTGTCAGGAGCTCGGCACAGTATGAGCGCCCCCTGTAGTACCTGTTGTGGGGTTGTCAGGAGCTCGGCACAGTATGAGCGCCTCCTGTAGTACCTGTGTCGGGTTGTCAGGAGCTCGGCACAGTACGAGCGCCCCCTGTAGTACCTGTGTCGGGTTGTCAGGAGCTCGGCACAGTACGAGCGCCCCCTGTAGTACCTGTTGTCGGGTTGTCAGGAGCTCGGCACAGTATGAGCGCCCCCTGTAGTACCTGTTGTCGGGTTGTCAGGAGCTCGGCACAGTATGAGCGCCCCCTGTAGTACCTGTTGTCGGGTTGTCAGGAGCTCGGCACAGTATGAGCGCCCCCTGTAGTACCTGTTGTCGGGTTGTCAGGAGCTCGGCACAGTATGAGCGCCCCCTGTAGTACCTGTTGTCGGGTTGTCAGGAGCTCGGCACAGTATGAGCGCCCCCTGTAGTACCTGTTGTCGGGTTGTCAGGAGCTCGGCACAGTATGAGCGCCCCCTGTAGTACCTGTTGTGGGGTTGTCAGGAGCTCGGCACAGTATGAGCGCCCCCTGTAGTACCTGTGTCGGGTTGTCAGGAGCTCGGCACAGTACGAGCGCCCCCTGTAGTACCTGTGTCAGGTTGTCAGGAGCTCGGCACAGTACGAGCGCCCCCTGTTAGTACCTGTTGTCGGGTTGTCAGGAGCTCGGCACAGTACGAGCGCCCCCTGTAGTACCTGTGTCGGGTTGTCAGGAGCTCGGCACAGTACGAGCGCCCCCTCTAGTACCTGTTGTCGGGTTGTCAGGAGCTCAGCACAGTACGAGCGCCCCCTGTAGTACCTGTGTCGGGTTGTCAGGAGCTCGGCACAGTACGAGCACCCCCTGTAGTACCTGTTGTCGGGTTGTCAGGAGCTCAGCACAGTACGAGAGCCCCCTGTAGTACCTGTGTCGGGTTGTCAGGAGCTCGGCACAGTACGAGCGCCCCCTGTAGTACCTGTGTCGGGTTGTCAGGAGCTCGGCACAGTACGAGCACCCCCTGTAGTACCTGTTGTCGGGTTGTCAGGAGCTCGGCACAGTACGAGCGCCCCCTGTAGTACCTGTGTCGGGTTGTCAGGAGCTCGGCACAGTACGAGCTCCCCCTGTAGTACCTGTTGTCGGGTTGTCAGGAGCTCGGCACAGTACGAGGCCCCCTGTAGTACCTGTTGTCGGGTTGTCAGGAGCTCGGCACAGTACGTGGCCCCCTGTAGTACCTGTTGTCGGGTTGTCAGGAGCTCGGCACAGTACGAGCGCCCCCTGTAGTACCTGTTGTCGGGTTGTCAGGAGCTCGGCACAGTACGAGGCCCCCTGTAGTACCTGTTGTCGGGTTGTCAGGAGCTCGGCACAGTACGAGGCCCCCTGTAGTACCTGTTGTCGGGTTGTCAGGAGCTCAGCACAGTACGAGCGCCCCCTGTAGTACCTGTTGTCGGGTTGTCAGGAGCTCGGCACAGTACGAGCGCCCCCTGTAGTACCTGTTGTCGGGTTGTCAGGAGCTCGGCACAGTACGAGCGCCCCCTGTTAGTACCTGTTGTCGGGTTGTCAGGAGCTCGGCACAGTACGAGCGCCCCCTGTAGTACCTGTTGTCGGGTTGTCAGGAGCTCGGCACAGTACGTGGCCCCCTGTAGTACCTGTTGTCGGGTTGTCAGGAGCTCGGCACAGTACGAGCGCCCCCTGTTAGTACCTGTTGTCGGGTTGTCAGGAGCTCGGCACAGTACGAGCGCCCCCTGTAGTACCTGTTGTCGGGTTGTCAGGAGCTCGGCACAGTACGAGCACCCCCTGTAGTACCTGTTGTCGGGTTGTCAGGAGCTCGGCACAGTACGTGGCCCCCTGTAGTACCTGTTGTCGGGTTGTCAGGAGCTCGGCACTGTAGGAGTGACTCTTGCGGGGTTGTCGGGCGCAGTGTGATACCCTCTGCTATATCTCCATTACCTGGTGTCCGGTTGTCAGGAGCCTGGCACAGGATGAATGCGGTTCCTCAAATCATTGACTCACATTGATGAGCAGCCCGGAAATCATTTACAGACAGAAACTGTACGTCACACATAGCACAGCAGGAATGTGACACCCACAGGGCGAGCGCCGCCTCACCTGCGACACCACAGCCGCGCTCCACCCACACTGCCCGCCTCACCGTATGCACCGTGTGTGGCCCGTGCCCCGGTGAGTGTAATGGGACCCTCTCAGCTCTCGTGTGTGGCCCGTGCCCCGGTGAGTGTAATGGGACCCTCTCAGCTCTCGTGTGTGGCCCGTGCCCCGGTGATTGTAATGGGACCCTCTCAGCTCTCGTGTGTGGCCCGTGCCCCGGTGAGTGTAATGGGACCCTCTCAGCTCTCGTGTGTGGCCCGTGCCCCGGTGAGTGTAATGGGACCCTCTCAGCTCAGGAGCTACAGTGGGAAACAAGTATTTCATCCTCTGCCGATTTTACAAGTTTTCCACCTGCAAAGAACGGCGCGATCTGTAATCTTTATTGTAGATACACTACAACTGTGACCGACAGAACCCCCGAAAGCCAGAAGATCCATTCTTATGGTTTGTAAATAAATGCATTTTATTGCATGAAATAAGTATTTGATACAATAAAACAAAAGAGAACTGAAAATCTGGTAGAAACCTTTGTCTGCGGTTACAGAGGTCAGACGTTTCCGGTAGTTCTTGACCAGGTTTGCACACACTGCAGCAGGGGTTTTGGCCGACTCCTCCATACAGATCTTCCCCAGATCTTTCAGGTCACTCCTCCATACAGATCTTCTCCATATCTCTCAGGTCACTCCTCCATACAGATCTTCTCCATATCTCTCAGGTCACTCCTCCATACAGATCTTCTCCATATCTCTCAGGTCACTCCTCCATACAGATCTTCTCCATATCTCTCAGGTCACTCCTCCATACAGATCTTCTCCATATCTCTCAGGTCACTCCTCCATACAGATCTTCTCCATATCTCTCAGGTCACTCCTCCATACAGATCTTCTCCATATCTCTCAGGTCACTCCTCCATACAGATCTTCTCCATATCTCTCAGGTCACTCCTCCATACAGATCTTCTCCATATCTCTCAGGTCACTCCTCCATACAGATCTTCTCCAGATCTTTCAGGTCACTCCTCCATACAGATCTTCTCCAGATCTTTCAGGTCACTCCTCCATACAGATCTTCTCCAGATCTCTCAGGTCACTCCCCCATACAGATCTTCTCCAGATCTCTCAGGTCACTCCTCCATACAGATCTTCTCCAGATTTCTCAGGTCACTCCTCCATACAGATCTTCTCCAGATCTCTCAGGTCACTCCCCCATACAGATCTTCTCCAGATCTTTCAGGTCGCTCCTCCATACAGATCTTCTCCAGATCTTTCAGGTCACTCCTCCATACAGATCTTCTCCAGATCTCTCAGGTCACTCCCCCATACAGATCTCCAGATCTCTCAGGTCACTCCCCCATACAGATCTTCTCCATATCTCTCAGGTCGCTCCTCCATACAGATCTTCTCCAGATCTCTCAGGTCACTCCTCCATACAGATCTTCTCCAGATCTCTCAGGTCACTCCTCCATACAGATCTTCTCCAGATCTCTCAGGCGACTCCTCCATACAGATCTTCTCCAGATCTCTCAGGTCACTCCCCCATACAGATCTTCTCCATATCTCTCAGGTCACTCCTCCATACAGATCTTCTCCAGATTTCTCAGGTCACTCCTCCATACAGATCTTCTCCAGATCTCTCAGGTCACTCCCCCATACAGATCTCCAGATCTTTCAGGTCGCTCCTCCATACAGATCTTCTCCAGATCTTTCAGGGCACTCCTCCATACAGATCTTCTCCAGATCTTTTAGGTCGCTCCTCCATACAGATCTTCTCCAGATCTCTCAGGTCACTCCTCCATACAGATCTCCAGATCTCTCAGGTCACTCCTCCATACAGATCTTCTCCAGATCTCTCAGGTCACTCCTCCATACAGATCTTCTCCAGATCTCTCAGGTCACTCCTCCATACAGATCTTCTCCAGATCTCTCAGGTCACTCCTCCATACAGATCTTCTCCAGATCTTTCCGATCACTCCTCCATACAGATCTTCTCCAGATCTCTCAGGTCACTCCTTCCTCCATACAGATCTTCTCCAGATCTTTCAGGTCACTCCTCCATACAGATCTTCTCCAGATCTTTCAGGTCACTCCTCCATACAGATTTTCTCCAGATCTCTCAGGTCACTCCTCCATACAGATCTTCTCCAGATCTCTCAGGTCACTCCTTTATACAGATCTTCTCCAGATCTCTCAGGTCACTCCTCCATACAGATCTTCTCCAGATCTTTCAGGTCACTCCTCCATACAGATCTTCTCCAGATCTTTCAGGTCACTCCTCCAAACAGATCTTCTCCAGATCTCTCAGGTCACTCCTCCATACAGATCTTCTCCAGATCTCTCAGGTCACTCCTCCATACAGATCTACTCCAGATCTTTCAGGTCACTCCTCCATACAGATCTTCTCCAGATCTTTCAGGACACTCCTCCATACAGATCTTCTCCACATCTTTCAGGTTTCAGGGCTGTCACTGGCCACATTGAGTTTCAGCTCCCTTCAAAGATTTTCCATTGGGTTGTTGTCTGGAGACTGGATAGACGACTCCAGGACCTTGAAATGCTTCTTATAGAGTCGCTCCTTAGTTGCCCTGGCTGTGTGTTTATGGTCATTGTCATGCTGGAAGACCGAGCCACGACCCATCTTCAATGCTCTAACTGAGGGAAGAACGTTGTTGGCCAAAATCTCGCAATCCATGACCCCATCAATCCTCCTTTAACTACTACGGTGCAGTCATCCTATCCCCTTTGCAGAAAAACTCCCCTAAAATATGATATGTCCACCCTCTTGCTTCACAGTTTTGACGGTATTCTCCTTTTTCAAACAAAGGGAGTGGAGTTGAAACAATATTTTGGTTTCATTTAACACATGACCTTCTCCCATGCCTCCTATGGATCATCCAGATGGTCACCGGTGAACTTCAAACGGGTCTGGACATATGCTGGTATGAGCAGGGGGGACCTTGCGTGGCCTACAGGATTTTAATCCATGACAGTGTAGTGTGTTACTAACGGTGATCTTTGAGATGGTGATCCCAGCTCTCTTCAGGTCATTGACCAGATCCTCCAGTCTAGTTCTGGGCTGATTCCTGACCTTTCTAAGAATCATCCTTACCCCAAGAAGCGAGATTTTGTATGGACCTCAGAGCGAGTAAGATTGACAGTCATCTTGTGTTTCTTCCATTTTCTAATAATTGTGCCAACAGTTGTTGCCTTCTCACCAAGCTGCTTGCCTATTGTCCTGTAGCCCATTCCAGTCTTGTGCAGATCTACAATTTTGCTCCTGGTGTCTTTAGTCAGCTCTTTGGTCTTGGCCATGGTGGAGAGGTTGGAGTGTGATTGAGCGTGTGGACAGGTGTGTCTTATATACAGGTAACTAGGTCACACAGGTGCAATTAATACAGGTAATCAGTGCAGAGTAGGAGAAAACACAACAGCTCCGTGAGAACAGAATTCTTGGGGATCAAATATTTATTTCATGCAATAAAATGCTAATTGATTATTTTATAAATCATACAATGAGATTTTCTGGTTCTTTTTCTTCTGTCTGTCACCGTTGAAGATACCTATGATACAAATTACAGACCCCTCCATTCTTTGTAGGTGGGAAATCTTGCGAAATCGGCAGAGGATCAAATACTTACTTTCCCCACTGTACATGATGTGTTGTTTCAAGACCTCTGCTTGCTGACAATGAAAAACTACTAAAGGCAAAAACCCATTCTGACCTAGACCAGCAAAAGTGCTGTTACAATGTATCAGTGCGTGTTCCCGGGTGATTGTCCAGACTGATACATTGTAACAAGCAAATCAGCTGTATGATAGCAAGCTGAGAAGATAAAGCACAAAGTACATGGAGAGGTGGAGTGGCAGATACGGAAAGTGTTAGTGTATGGGGGGACGCTGTGGGTATGGACCACAGTCAGCAGAACCCCCAGAATCCGGCGGGCCCTGGCCCATTTCACCAGTGTCTCCAGTACTGAGGGTAAATCAGTCAGCCGACAGGGAAAGGGTTAACAGCGAGGAGGATCAAGGACGCAGCTATAAAGTCTGTGTAATCCTGTAAACACGCCACACACGCCCGCTTACCCGCATCGGGCACATAGTACTGCCGCCACTCACCAGCAACGGGCACATAGTACTGCCGCCACTCACCAGCACCGGGCACATAGTACTGCCGCCACTCACCAGCACCGGGCACATAGTACTGCCGCCACTCACCAGCACCGGGCACATAGTACTGCCGCCACTCACCAGCACCGGGCACATAGTACTGCCGCCACTCACCAGCAACGAGCACATAGTACTGCAGCCACTCACCAGCACCGGGCACATAGTACTGCCGCCACTCACCAGCACCGGGCACATAGTACTGCCGCCACTCACCAGCAACGGGCACATACGGTAGTACTGCCGCCACTCACCAGCACCGGGCACATAGTGCTGCCGCCACTCACCAGCAACGGGCACATAGTACTGCCGCCACTCACCAGCAACGGGCACATAGTACTGCCGCCACTCACCAGCAACGGGCACATAGTACTGCCGCCACTCACCAGCACCGGGCACATAGTGCTGCCGCCACTCACCAGCAACGGGCACATAGTACTGCCGCCACTCACCAGCAACGGGCACATAGTACTGCCGCCACTCACCAGCAACGGGCACATAGTACTGCCGCCACTCACCAGCACCGGGCACATAGTACTGCCGCCACTCACCAGCAACGGGCACATAGTACTGCCGCCACTCACCAGCAACGGGCACATAGTACTGCCGCCACTCACCAGCAACGGGCACATAGTACTGCCGCCACTCACCAGCAACGGGCACATAGTACTGCCGCCACTCACCAGCACCGGGCACATAGTACTGCCGCCACTCACCAGCACCGGGCACATAGTACTGCCGCCACTCACCAGCACCGGGCACATAGTACTGCCGCCACTCACCAGCACCGGGCACATAGTACTGCCGCCACTCACCAGCAACGGGCACATAGTACTGCCGCCACTCACCAGCAACGGGCACATAGTACTGCCGCCACTCACCAGCAACGGGCACATAGTACTGCCGCCACTCACCCGCACCGGGCACATAGTACTGCCGCCACTCACCAGCAACGGGCACATAGTACTGCCACCACTCACCAGCAACGGGCACATAGTACTGCCGCCACTCACCAGCAACGGGCACATAGTACTGCCGCCACTCACCAGCACCGGGCACATAGTACTGCCGCCACTCACCAGCACCGGGCACATAGTACTGCCGCCACTCACCAGCACTGGGCACATAGTACTGCCGCCACTCACCAGCACCGGGCACATAGTACTGCCGCCACTCACCAGCACCGGGCACATAGTACTGCCGCCACTCACCAGCACCGGGCACATAGTACTGCCGCCACTCACCAGCAACGGGCACATAGTACTGCCACCACTCACCAGCACCGGGCACATAGTACTGCCGCCACTCACCAGCACCGGGCACATAGTACTGCCGCCACTCACCAGCACTGGGCACATAGTACTGCCGCCACTCACCGTAATTGTGCCCGGGAGTGTCACCTCATACACACCGGGAGAAAGACAGGGATAGAGGGATAAATAGAGGGATAGATAGATAGATAGATAGATGGATGGATGGATAGGGGGATAGATAGATAGATAGATAGATAGAGGGATAGATAGATAGAGGGATAGAGAGATAGATAGATAGATAGATAGATAGAGGGATAGATAGATAGATAGAGGGATAGATAGATAGATAGAGGGATAGATAGATAGATAGATAGAGGGATAGATAGATAGATAGATAGATAGATAGAGGGATAGATAGATAGATAGATAGATAGAGGAATAGATAGATAGATAGATAGAGGGATAGATAGATAGATAGATAGATAGATAGAGGGATAGATAGATAGATAGATAGAGGGATAGATAGATAGATAGAGGGATAGATAGATAGATAGAGGGATAGATAGATAGATAGATAGATAGATAGATAGATAGATAGAGGGATAGATAGAGAGATAGATAGATAGAGGGATAGATAGATAGAGGGATAGATAGATAGATAGAGGGATAGAGGGATAGATAGAGGGATAGATAGATAGATAGATAGATAGATAGATAGAGGGATAGATAGATAGATAGATAGATAGAGGGATAGATAGATGGATGGATGGATGGATGGATGGATAGATGGATGGATGGATGGATGGATGGATGGATAGATGGATGGATGGATGGATAGATGGATAGATGGATGGATGGATAGATGGATAGATAGAGGGATAGATAGATGGATAGATAGAGGGATAGATATAGGGATAGATAGAGGGATAGATAGAGGGATAGATAGATAGATAGAGGGATAGATAGATAGAGGGATAGATAGAGGAATAGATAGAGGGATAGATAGAGATATAGATAGATAGATAGATAGATAGATAGAGGGATAGATAGAGGAATAGATAGAGGGATAGATAGAGGGATAGATAGATAGATAGATGGATAGATAGAGGAATAGATAGAGGGATAGATAGAT